>NW_007730988.1:52638-81039 GCF_000696425.1 Galeopterus variegatus | reverse complement strand
CACCTCGCTCAGCCAGTGAGCGGGAACCGGTCTGTACGTGGGATCCGAACCCTCGGCGGGAGCGCCACCGCGCTCCCAAGCGGCGCACTGTAGCAGTGCGCCACTGGGCCGGCCCGTACCCCCCACTTTTAAAATCTTGTTTAAAAAAGGTCATGTTCAACCTTGTTCATCATAATTGTGGTATTATAACATTTTAGGTTAAATACTTCTAAGTTTGATTCTGTCATCTCTAATAATCTGTCTCTGAATATATTTCAGAGGAAGACAAAGCTTTAAACACCTCTGTCTCTAGTTTGCAGGTGGTAACTTATTTCACCTAAATTACAAGTCCATTCCATCATGCTGCTTGGTCCCCAGAGAAAGAGAAGGGAGACAAAGATCACTCTGGGGTCTTCAACCTAGCTGACTGAGACGAGTCGTACCACAGGCTGGCAGGGAAGGTAGAGGGGTGCTAGTTTGGTAGAGAAAGTGTCACCAAAGGAGTTTGGTGTTGGGCGTGGCAAGGTAATGCAATGCATTGGTGACTTAGGTCTCCTGGTCTTTTATCTCTGGCAGTGCCTCTTGTGTCTATTCGTTTATTAAACTAAGCATGTATGTTTGTAAAGCATGTTCCTAGAAACAGCTACTTCTGAAAAAACTACCTTGTCAGACACTTGTGTAGTTAAATAATATCAACACAAGTAGTCTAATTTAAGAATTTCTTCCTTTTAATCTTTTTTTCCATAATTAACAGAAAAAATATCATTCAACAATTTGATTTATGCATTATTTCCCCTTGTGTAGTATTCAAAGCTATGGGAAACTTAAAAAAAAATCCAGATGGTTTCTAAAGCTTCCTCCCTGCGCCATGTCTCTTTTCCATGTATTGTGGTTGTTCTACAAAGCACAGTGAAATGCCCCATCTGTGTTGTTTTTTTCTTCACAGGTATGTAGTAATGAAGCCACCTGCATCTGTGATTTTACTTGGGCAGGGACAGACTGCAGTATCCGGGATCCAGTTAGAAACCTTCACCCTCCCAAGGAAGAAGGACCCAAGGGTTTGTGTGATTTCAGTTTCAACTCATTGCATACTGAATTCATTGGCACTGATGCAATGCACCAGTATAATACGTTAATAGATTTGAAAAACGACACAAGGAATATCCCTTTTTGCCATTAAAATGTGTAATTCATGTTACTATAGAATTAGGATTCTGTGTATATCATATTAAAAATGTGTTTCCATTATTTACCTGTTAGTCTAGAACTGAGATTAGGAAGAAGTAAATATACCAATTTCCTTTAATACAGCTTCCTTTCTCTCCTTTTAAACCTCATTCTTTTTCCATAATCACAAATGCTAATTCTTGTATAGATTGTCTAAGCTATGCTAGTTTTCTAATGGGTAAGATCTTTTTGGTTGACATGAGACTCTGGTCGTTTCTCAGTATTTTATTCCCTTCAAAGGAAAGTTGTAGCCTTCCATACTTCTTTTAAACACTCTTTTGATTAGGAAGGAGTTGGAATTCTTCAAAGAACTTTAATTCTTTAAAGAAAACATGAAAGATCTGGGCTTTTGTCTTAATCAGTCATTAAGAGGAGAGAAATTAGAATTTTAGAAGTAGAAGGGGTCTCAGTGGCCACCTAGGACCACCCTCTCTCTCTGATTTTGCAAATGAGAAAGTCCAGGTCCTGAGGTCAGGTGACATACCGTAGTTACCCAGGCAACGAGAGATGGGGCTGGGACCAGGACCCAAGTGCCTGATCTCAGACTCATGCTCTCTTCCATTATATCATGTTGTCATGTAATCTGTGTCATCATGAAGATAGTAATAATTTTCTCATCATTCTTCTCATTCCCAACCCTTCGTATGGTTCTCAAAGATCTAGAAAAGCCAGCAGTCATAATAGGCTTACTATAACATCTATAGCATTGTACCCAAGAAACCAAGGAATTACCAGAACCAGTTTTGATACACAGCAATGACATTGTACATCAGCTTCTTTTTCATGGTGCTGCTAACAGTATTTCATAAATAACTGCCATGCTTTTCTCGTACAGGTAGGAAAATACATATAGGAATTTTGACCTGCATAGTTTTGGATGAAAGTTCATTTAAACTCTCTGAACTTCAGTATAGTCTATATGACTCCAAAATCATATGAAGCTCTGTAGTCCTCAATTCCTAGAGAGATTTAGGCCATTTGGGTGCATGTGAATTGTTCAGTAACAGTGGGTGTGTTAAAACACATTTCATGAATTTGCTTAATGTGCCCATGATATTAAAATTCTGTAAGAATCATAATCACACCCTCACAGTCTATTTCTGTTCTCCTTCTTCTATTTCTAAAAGGTAACCTATTCTACTTTTACACTTAGTCTTTTGTTACTTTGAAACCAGAACAAAAAATTCTTGGATCCACCTTCAGAAGTTAGATTTAGAGAAGATTTAGCAGAGGTTCATTCTTTCCAAATCTTCTCTCCATAGCATGTCTGTGATTTATTTATTTTTTTTAAATCTAGATGCTCTTTCCCCAAGTGATGTATAAAGATGCCTGAACAGATGAGCAGGGCTAAATTTACTTAGACTCTGCCCTTTTTCTTTAGGTATGGTGGAGGATTATTAATTGTCCGTTTCAGTCTATTCCCCATTCCTTCACCCACCCCATCCCTTGAAAGCTTATTTGTAGGCATAAAGTAAATAGCTACATTCTAGAGAAGAGATTATTCACAGCTGCCTTTGTTTTGTTTTGCTTTCTACCCACTTAATGTGGTGGTATTCCACGCTATCTTAAAACAAAACAAAACAAAACAAAAACTCTTTTTTGATCATTTCAGTAACACATATTTATGTAGAAATTTTTGAGAATACGGAAAGGCTTAAAAAGAAAACAAAAATCACCGTAATCCTACAACTCAGAGGTAATCAGTATAAACATTCTGGTATAGCTCTTTCCTGTTGCACGTTTTCTTTTTTCGTTCTTAATGAAGACAATGGAGTCATTAGAGTAAAGGTTTCCATTGGTTCTAAAATTGTTAAAATCCTTGTGAAACTATAATAATTTTTATTAAATTGAAAATAAGTCATTAATTGATATAAATGAAAAACAGTGATTTTTGTAAGTTATTAGATTTCTGGAAAAATCAAGCAATTTTAGTACAACTAAATAATAGTTCTGTTTATAATGACTATTTATATCTTTCCAGCCTTTATAGAAAAATCTATTAATTTACTATTAAAATGGGAAACAATAGAAATCAAACATTTTAAAACTTTGTTGTACAATTTTAGATGTTGTTTCTGATAATC
The DNA here is from genome assembly GCF_000696425.1 of Galeopterus variegatus. Lineage (NCBI taxonomy): Eukaryota > Metazoa > Chordata > Mammalia > Dermoptera > Cynocephalidae > Galeopterus > Galeopterus variegatus. The sequence continues at coordinate 77,749 of NW_007730988.1, read as the reverse complement.
TGGTTAAAAGGAGATGCTAAGTGAGAAACTATGTACTTTACTTTTATTTTCATCCATTTAGCAAATATTATTGACTGTCTACTGTTTAAAAGGTAGCACATCCTTGGTACATTGTAGGCACTCAAATATTACATCCCTTCCCTTTGGGAATATGTAAAGGAAATGAAATGCTGCATGCTAGTGCTGAGTTTCAGTTTATTCACATCCATTTGTTGAATTGCCTTGCTGCAGAGTAAAAGATAATGAATTCAAGATACTGAAACAATTATTACTTTTTGACCGTTGGTCCAGCAGCATGTGAGGTGCTAAGGTTTTTCTCGAGAACTGTGTGCTGTATCTTCTTTCTCATGATGTGTTTGGTTTGGCTGGCACTTGCCTTACTGAACACAGTGTCTGGGTCCTCTGCACATGCTTGCCGTATATAACGAGCAGCACCCACAGTGATCTGGCTGGTCACATCCATAGATGAAGTTTTCTGTATAGACGCAGTGAGAAGATATTAAAATACTTAGTTTCATTAAATTTCAATGTGCTTCCTTGATATGGAGGAAAAAATTCAAGAAGCATAATGAAAAAATTGCTGTTTTTATCATGAACATGGGCATAAAAGATAAATTTTACCCAGTTGCAGCCCTTTGGATCAAGACCAAAATTAGCAAAAATAAAGGCAAATTCTGTGATTCTTTTTTTTACTGATTTGAGAATGTCAGAAATGAGTTGATGTATTTTGAGTATTTCTTTCATTTTTAACTATAAGTTACTGGGAGAATAAGAAATTCATCCTCTCCATCGGGGTAGGGACTAAAAACGTATACAAAAGCTTTGCCCCTTGTTTGCTCCTCACTTGCTGAAGTTGTCTGTGGTGGACCCACAGTTTAAAGCTTGCTCGTTTTATTCGCTCCAACATCTCAAACGAAGATATCGAATGACAAGAAGTAGGATTTCAAGGCACAAACCATGTGACCACGAATTTTTTTTAAAGCTTCTGTTACACTTTACTTCATTTCTTTCTACATTTCATTTATTTCACGTATAAAACTGTGCTGGTCTCTCTTCTCTCAACTTGTTTCCACTGCAGTCACTGAAAGAAATTATTTTGGTTTGTTCTACTAAAATAGAATATATTTTAACTCTGTTTAAAGAACCTAGAAATCCCACCCTCTGTGGGGAGATACCTTTAATTTTTGTCAATTTGTAGACACATTTGCATGGTGCTTATTGTGGAATACAGTGGAACTTTTCTCATTTGATGGTTTGCATCACCATTAGAACAGGGAAGAGAAGAAACTGGAACGTATCACATGTTTTCAGTGATACACATGAGCAGACATTATTCCTGGGAAGCTTTGGTCAGACCCTTTTATTATGACTATAATCATCGAATCAGAAATAGAAAGGGCCCTGGAAGCACCTCAGTCCAGACCCATTGTTTTACAAATGGAAAAACTAAGTTAATTATCAGGGTTAACAGCTAGTTAGTGGCAGTCAAGAATAGAACCTGATCTTGAGCCAAATGCTTTTTCTGTTATTCCACACTGCCTCATTGAAAGCTGAGTATGAAGTTATTCTGCTAGTTTTGATAGCACAGTAGTAAGTAGAAAGGGCAAAACAATAACCAAGTAGTAATTAAGCTTATTAGCTGATGCATTACTTGTCAGTGGTGCTTTTTATAAAACCAGAGAACAAAGGAAGTATTATTAGCATTTAATATTTTTAAAACAATAGTTTCTAAGTCTTAATAGTACCTTGAGAAGTATTCTTTATGGTTTACATTTACTTTTTTAATGTGAATGTTATAATTGTTTGGTAGGACAAGTACATTTGGAAGAGCATTGACACAGATTTATTCAAAAGTTTGTCTTTTAGTTGTTGGTCATTTGTTCTCTTTGTTTCTTGGCCATTATCTCAGTCTTTTTTTAGGTCCGACTCTTCCATCTGCATGACTCCCATAAATGATAGCATTTCCTGAAATTTTATTCTGGGGTGTCTCCTTACTGTGCCTCCCCCTCTACCTGGTCCCATCCACATCCTCAACCTGAGTCAGCTCTCGTGTGCTGGCTCTCGATGGCATATCTCTAGTGCACACCTTCTGTTAGCCCTCCTTAGTTCAGAGGCTGGGAAGTCTGCAGTTCAGGAGGCACATCTGGTAATGGCCTTGTTTTTGGTGGTGACTCTACAGCAGTGCAGGGTGTCACATGGAGATAATGGGCTGAGCAAGAGTACATTTACTTTCTGCATATATCTTTTTGGTGACATTCTTTGTGAGTGTACAAATCTTTGATTTTTTAGTTCAGATGATTGCATATGAGAAGTTATGCTTATTATATATATGATTATGCTCATGTATAATTATGTGTTACCTGGGTATTTTCTCATGAACAGTGTCCTCATCAGTAATTTAAGGATTTACCAAGTTTAAAAATTTTTCAGTAACTTTGAGTTTATTTTGTTTCAGTTCAGAAAAACTCTAATATTTTCATTGACAGCATAAACTGAAATATATTCTTATATGAAATAACCTATTTCACATCCTTTTAGACATTTGTTCATGTATTTAAAAATGCATTTTAAATGATTTTTAGTTCATGGAAAAGAGTAAGGACATTTGATAGTATGTCAAACATATTGAAATATGGAACTAGGTGAAATATATCTGTTTGTAATACCGATATTGCACGTAAAGTGTGAAGTGTTTATTCAGTATTTACTTCTAATCTTAAGTTTTAGTGAAGTACTAAATCCCTGCAGAAAAAAACTTTGATCCATAGAGTACAAATATGTCTTTGATGCCATCATTTGAAGTATTAAAGGGTGCAAGACTTTAGTCCCTTTTTGGGTCATTGGAATAACATAGACAAAATATTGCACCTTCCTATTTCAGAAACTCTAAAACTGAGAAAAGAAAGAAAAAACACACATTGCAAGATGGTGGAAGCAGGGAGATCAGAGAGAGACAGACTCTTTATGCTCCCCTTTTAAAGCCCTCAGAACCACACCCCGACCATCGTTATTAATCCATTCACTACTTCAGGGTCCTACAACCCAATCACCTCTTCAAGGCTCCACCTTTCAACTACCATAATAGGATTTCCCACCCTCTTAACAGTCACAGATGGGGCCAAGTTTCTAATACATAAAACTTAGGGGGGGACATAATTCAAGCTTCAGGGAGTTTTGGGGGGACATAAGTCAATCCACTACAGAAGTAAAACTAGGTTATAGGCCTCCAAAGGTCCAAAGATTTTTTTTTCAATGACTTGATAAATTCCTTAGAGCTGTGAAAAGTAAGTAGCTGCGATCTCATTTTCAAACAAGTCCTCCATAAAAATCCACCCACCTGTGAGCCACTCAATAAATTCATGTCAGTTTGAAAACAGGTTGAGTCACTACTTAAAGAGATAACCCTGTTAAGTAGAATGACAAAGAGACAACTGGATCTTTACCTGTATACCCGAACTAAAAGTAGTGGGAGGAAGGGAGAACAGAGAGGGTCGAGGATACTTACGAAAAAGCCATTTCCCCACTTTCTTTTGTCCTGCTCTGGTGTTAAGTGTACTTATCAGTAAAGAATTTGGAGATAATTATTCTTGCTCAGTGGAGATAATGGACTATATCTGTTTATCTTGAGTATGTGTTTGAAAGGTCTAAAGAAATGTCTTCTTCCTCCGGTTGTATTTCTAAAACCTACATGATAGGTTGCCTAATTCTCTTGTTTCTGCGGTAAGAAATTACATCCATAGCAAATACAAAAACCTTTTTTTTTTTTTTTTTTTTTTTTTTTGTCTTTTTCCGTGTCCGGCAACGGATCGCAACCCTCAGTGTTGCCCCCGTACCGGACCGGGACCGGCAACGGGATCGCAACCCTCGGTGTTGCCCCCGCGCCTCGCTCAGCCAGTGAGCGGGAACCGGTCTGTATGTGGGATCCGAACCCTCGGCGGGAGCGCCTCCGCACTTCCCAAGCGGTGCACTAGCGCAGTGCGCCACCGGGCCGGCCCACAAAAACCTTTTAAAATAGTTATTTTTACTAATCTTTCATACATTTATAATTTCTTAAAAATTAATAAGTATTCATTTAGTATCACGTTTTATGGGAGAAGATATGTAGCATATACAAGGGTACTTCAAAAAGTTTGTGGAAAAATAGAATTAAAAGATAATATGAATCTTTCCATGAACTTTTGAAAGTACCCTCATATGACATATAAAAATTTAAGAAGTATTAGGACTCGATTTCATGTATTGCAGCCCTGAGAACCAATACCTAAAATGTAAGCAAAAAAAAAAAAAAAAGTTATAAAATAACGTATTCTAGTTAATTTAGTACTCTGAAAGCATTGATTTTCTAAGGTCTTAAAAAAAAACAAGGCTTTATATTTGGAATATCTGTCCATGCCAGTATGTGGCTCTATAATTTGATAATCTGAGCTCTAATATAGGTGGTTTTGAATTACAATGTTTTGTCATATTTGGAAAACATTACTCCCACCTGTATGTTGGTTGTCTTCTCTTTCCTCTCACCACTCTCATACTTTCTCTTTTTTGTTGTGTAACCCATCTTTTTTTGTTTTTTAAGAATTCAGGTTGTGCTCAGTTAATGATAAAATTAGAATCTCTCACTCATGTTATTTACCCTGTGATAAAATGCAGTAATTGTGCAGTTGCTCAACAGGACTAGAGATCCAAGGTTCTCTCTTCCTTTGAAAGGATAAGGTGATTTTGAAGTGTGGTTCCTTGCTTTGTTTCACTGTGTCTCATAGCACACAATCTGTGTGAAGTGCAGCCGTGTGACACTAATCTTTGTTTTTACTGGTAAGGTGATTTGAAACCAGTGCTTTTGGTTTGTATAGAGATTTCAGATAAAGTATATATATGTTCAAGTGCTTGTGTGCACACAGACACACACAACTCTAAATAATGTGTCTTCCTCCTTGAACACCAAACTTCATTTTGCCTATGTAGAGAGAACCTTGGGGACCTTTACTCATTGCAGGCCCATTTTCCAGAAAGCTCTACACAGAAATGGTGATGCACAGTTATTGAGAGCCCCCCTCTGTAATAGTCTTCCCCTTGGTGGTCTAAAGCAATTAATACAGTTTTCCAGGGGCCCTACCTTCCTATCCACACTGGAGGATATAAACAAAAGACAATGTCCAAATACTATGACAGCAATCCAAACATTGCAGAGTTATTTGAGATATACTTTTCAGTAACTTCCCAGGTAAAAATTTAATTTTAAAGCTATTCTGTTTTAAATTTCTAAGGACTTTCACAAAACTGAATGATACATTCTGCATTTCAAAAAGATGTAGCTTCTTAGGCATATTTTACAGTTTGAGATTTTTCTAAAAAATATATTCATGGTTTATTATTATTATTAGTGGTTTATTATTTTTATAATTAAAATGCAGGTTGGCTGTTATGTAATTTAAATTATATTTTATTTTTACCTCACACCTCGTAGGCACCATAACTCCAATTAGATTATTTATGCGTTTAAAAGTATTTATATGAAATTATGTTTTAAAGTAGGGTGTGACATTTGATGGTCAATTCACAGTCATCCTCAAATATCTTCAATGTATATATAGATCTTTACTTCAAATCTTAAGGCAAAGGTTTTAATATTTAAATGACTTTCAAAGCATTTCCCGAATAGATCATTTTGTTCGTGAAATCAGTGTGTCATTTCCTTTGCTAAAAAAAATCTCCGTTTTCCCTCCACACAGTGAACATGGCCACAAGCAGGCTGATAGGGGCCGTGGCCGGCACCATTCTGGCCCTGGGGGTGATTTTTGGAGGCACAGGGTGGGGAATAGAGTAAGCATCTTTATGAGTTTCAGAGTGTCTCTGTGTGGTGCCTGGTGTGTGAGGTGATGCTTGGTACCTGCCTCTTCCATGTTTTGTCTCGTCGACTGTGTTTCCTGTGGTAGTGCAACCTGTGGTGTGATTTGGATGTGTTCGTGTCTTGTGGTTTCTCGTGCAATGTAGAACCTTCTCCTGTCTGGAACAATGTGGGGCATGGAATAATGTTGGGGGTGTTTATGATACCATCACAATTGAGGCAACAGTCCAGAAACTTCTATTGCTCCTCCACTTGTAAAAGCAATTTTAAAAGAGACCTTCCCCCCGACTCCACTATTTATTGGCAAAAGTGCTTTTACATGAGTGTTTTGTTAGGATTCTTAAAATAATGCATTTAATCTTTACCAGTCAAACAAATCCACATATACAACTAGGAATTATCAACAGTTGAGGCACTTTTTAAAGGTATAAGAATGATAGCCACTAGTATTTTCTCCATTTATTGAGAACAATATGGGAAGCTTCAGCTTAACTTTTTTAAAAGAAGATATTTAGGATACTGCCTTCAGTTTTCTTGTTATAAAACAGGTTAATAATTCAAATTTGAAGTTTATCTAAATGTTTGGGAGCAAGGAGCATTAAGAATGAAAAGATATTTAATTCAAATCTGTACAACCTTAAGCTGCAAATTATGTGGCTTGTCTTAAAAGGACCAGTGTATAAATAAATACAGTCATCCCTTGGTATTTGTGGGAGATCGGTTCCAGGACCTCCTGCAGATGCCACAATCTGCAGATACCTAAGTCTCTGATATAAAATGGCATAGTATTTGCCTATAACCTACACAATCTTCCCATTAAACTGTCTCTAGTTTACTTAAATACCTAACACAATATAAATGCTGTGTAAACAGTTGTTATGCTGTATTGCTTAGGGAATAATGACTGAAGAAAAGTCTGTATGTGTTCAGTACAGACAGTTTTTTTCCTGAATGTTTTGACCTATGGTAGGTTGAATCCATGGATGTGGAACTCATGGAAATGGAGGGCTGACTGTGTATTGTGTGCCACTTACCCATGATATACAAGCTCTCCTAGTGCCTTTATTTAGATTCCCCTGTCCATGATCCACATCTTCAGAATAGCTGTCAGTTCTCCATGGGATACTGCTTCAGGAGATCGCTAATCTGTAGACTAAAGATGATCATGATTTTTTCCTCTTTCTGTAATTATAAAGAGAGCATTTATAAATGACAGAAATAGCCCTTCACACAGTGTCTTTTCTGTTTACTGTGGTGGTGGTGGTAACACTTCAAAGAGGCCCAGGAATGAATTGCTAGCATCTTAAGGGATTACCAGATACCCTTTACTCAGCCAGCCTACATCATGAGCATGTTGATAATATCAGCGACGTTCCCCCTTAGTCTCTTTAGTTGAATACACAGATGCTCTTCTTACATACCGGAATTGGGAGACCCATGCCCCAGAACAGCATTAATAGGGGAATAGGTCCACAGGTCACACATTGTGTTAACGATGACATGAACCTTCTCTCCTTTGGACTGAAGGACTTTGACCAAACTTGGATCTTCTAACTCACATCCCATCAGAATGGACTGTGAAGCTAGTTAGCCCAGAGGAAGCTTGAAATAGTGGAAAAGAGATTTTCTTTCTCCTTACTTGTTAGAAAATAAAGTATATAACACAGGTAAAATATTTAGAGACAACAAGAACTTTGTCCTGTAAAATCTCAGCTTGCGTCTGTTGACTGAATTATATACATGAGTAATATTACTTTTCCAGGAGCAATTCGATACATACATTTATGTGAAATTCCTTTTTGAAAAAAGGTAGTTTTTAAAAAAGCATCCCAGATGCACTTTTTACATTCTTTATTGATCGTAATTTTGGTGTCCTGAAATATAGTAATTGAAGGGATGAATTTTAATCATCCTTTCTTTGAGTCTTAGAGATAGGCAAAGTCAATAGGGCTTTTGTTCTAAAACATAGTCCTTGTCCCGGCATTTGTTTTCATCTATCATTCCAGTGTGGTTTGTGGCTATTTCTGGTTGTGACAGGTAAGTCCGTATAAGTGTATATATTTTTTTTCCAAAAATAGATTTGTTATCTATTCTTGGTATATGAACTGTTTTTTTTTCTGTTAGTTTACTGATTTTTTCCTTCAAAATCTATATTTTGCCATAATTGCTTAAATAAGTAAATATAGTTTTTTAAAAATAAAATTCACATCGTATAATATATATCGTTTTAACACTTCCTAGTTTATGATAGTGTAATGTTCATTTAGTCATTCAGGATTCTGTGGACAGAGTTTAGAAACATTTTTAAAAAAATTTCTTCTACTCCTTAGTTTCTGATTATGAATCAGGAATCATTTCTCATGGATTATGTATTGATTCTAATCCCAACTTGTGTTTTCTGGAGCTAGGAAAGTGCAAATCATATCTAAAGTATAGAGTATGAACATGGTAATATAAATATTTTTAAATATTTGTTTTGAAATTTGTTTCCCTATTGAAATGTGGGGAGGAAATACATGTAAATGGAACAAAGTTTCATTAGAACAAGAGTTAGCAAACTTTCTGTAAAGGGCCAGATGGTACATAGTTTTGGCTTTGAGGTTACTAAAGGGTATCTGTCACAGCCTGTCAACAATGCTGTCTTAGCATGAAAGCAGCCATAAACAGCAAGTAAACAAATGAGCAAAGAGTTAGCAAACTTTCTGTAAAGGGCCAGATGGTACATAGTTTTGGCTTTGAGGTTACTACAGGGTATCTGTCACAGCCTGTCAACAATGCTGTCTTAGCATGAAAGCAGACATAAACAGCAAGTAAACAAATGAGCATGGCTGTGTTCCAATAAGATTTCTTTGCAGAAACAGGTGGTGGGGCCAGACTTGGCCTGTGGGCTATAGTTTTCTGGCCCTCGATTTATAGCCTAAGTTTTAGAGTCTGACAAATCTATGTACAAATCTTGCCTCCACTTATTGATTTCTAGAAGCCTCTGTTTCCTCATCTATTAAACAGAGAGAGTCACAGTTTTGGTGAGGATCAAATGAATGAGATAATATATGTTAAGTGTTCAGCCCTGGCACATAGTAAGTGCTCAGTATGCAGTAGCTAAACTGCTTTTCTTGCTCTCACTGTTACTGTTTATTATTACTGCTGTATCTCTCAAGGTTACCTGGATTCATGTTCTATAGAACCTCAGTGGTTAGTCTTAAGAGCATGTCACAAGCCCAGGAGCATGAAGAGATCTTCATCCCTGAGACTCATTACAGCTGTTCTCTGCCTGCCCACCAAGCACTGGGTGGTCTCCTAGTAGAAACATATTACGTATACAATTTTAATGCTGCCAGAAGTGGCATCCATTTATGTACACAGTTGAGGGCACTGATGTGAGCAGAAAAGAGAATTTTTTATGCAGAAATGAATATATACACAAACTTGAGGATTTTAGAGAAACTAGCAAAATTGGCCTTGTAACTTCTGGAGCAGGGATATATAGTTAGAACTGAAAATATTTTGTTGTTGGGGGGCACTGTATCTGCATAGCAGCATCTTGAAGGATGTGATATTTAAAATAATTCTTGCAGTAAATTTAACGTTGCTTAGATTTTAAGTGCTGAACTAAGGAGAGGAGTGAGTGGACAGGATCTTACTCAACAAATGATAGGAATTCCACCTCGTATTTTCTTTCTGGCTGTCCTTCCGGCTCTCTTCTTTTTTTATATCTCTAAGTCTCAAATTCTTCTTAGTAATAAATGGGAATTTAAAAGATACTCTCAACTGAATCTAAGGAATCTTTCTTCCATTTTCCCAAAATAACCCAAACGAGTTTTATGCTTCCTTTAAATCCTGCCTTTGGAACTCCATTGTGGTGTTTAATACTGTAAGGACCATGAAGAAAGAATTCGAAGTCAGATCTTTATTGGTAATCTTCTGACTTCTAAAATTTAACTGTCTCCAAATGGGGAATAAAAAAGTTAGCATTCAGGCAGCTTTATGTACTGCTTGGAAGAGCACTTGAGTAGAATATTTTTCCTTCTTTTCATGCCCTCATTTGTCCGTCGGATTAAGCTCATTCTAATGCAGTCGTGTTCTTGATGTGCTTTTACTTGTTTGAGTCCATGATACTGGGAAAGGGGAAGAGCAGAAGGATGTGCAGCGACAGCAAACAGGGCCTATTTGATTCAAATTCTGTGAAAGGTGAATTCAACGGAACTTAATTGTCAATGGTACAGAACCTTTAGATGTATAGGCACAGAAATCCGAGCAGTCGCTAACTGTGGCACCTCAAGTACAGTTAAGCTGAGGAAATAAAGGCAAATTAAATCTTCAGTGATCTTTTACGCAGGGTATTTACTTCCTGAAACCATTTAACTGCCTTTCCCTTGTGGTAACGAAAGTGGTTGGTTCATTTGACTTTCTTCCCGTGATCCTTTGTCACAGGTCCTAGTGCCACCAATCTCATAATAGGCTCCATCGCTGGTGCCATCCTGGTAGCAGCTATTGTCCTTGGGGGCACAGGATGGGGATTTAAGTAAGCAATGCCGCATGCCTTCTTCTCAGTGGCTCTGGCACTTCTCTTTTCTGCTTACGTAACCAAGTTTTGAGTTCCTGCTACAAGATTTTAAGTAAAACAGTAACACTGCAAAAAGTAAATGTTTATTCAGAAATGCGTTAGAAAAGAAGAAACACGAACCCTCACATATCTTCAGGCAAGTGGAAAAATGAGAAATATAGAAGGAATGCACACATACTCGTTTAAGGAAAGCAAAGTAGATGTTCTTCAGTGGAAGACGTCCCAACTTAACAGAACAAACATTCTGAGATACGTTCATCTATATGCAGGTAATGGAGGAACCCGCGTAGTTAAAAAGAAATGGATATAAATTCCTTGTATCTGTTTAAAACTGGCTTATATTCTATTTTGAAAATTTCACAACCTAAGTAACCATGTGGTTACTAGTTTTGGTATGTAATATATGTGGCTTAGTGATTTTAAAAGCTTCATTATTTTATAAAAACAGATTTTAAAAATATTTCTATCAATTTCCTATCAATTTGATTTTAAAAGCTTCATTATTTTATAAAAACAGATTTTAAAAATATTTCTATCAATTTCCTAGCCAACTGCATTGGTTTCAAATTGGAATTTGAAATCTATGGTTTTGTGACACTTAATATTTTCTAATTAGCGGCTAATATTGACATGACTGGAAGGTCCGGTGTGTTTTCATAGTGGCATTTTGGTTTGGATCACACATTAATTGCTCAGCTAAGTTAGACATGCTGGATAATCATAAATAAACCTTAATTATGTTCTAAAATTTTAAACCTGATTTATCCAGTTTGGATGTTTTTATACCTTGAATTCATTGGATAACCTTTTTATGTCTTTTCATACTAAGATGACTTGATTATTATGATTTGTAGGTAAGTCTTCCTGTGCCTAATTTTCCCTGTGATAAGTTTTCAACCAGATATATAGAAACAAATTTAAGTTGGAAATAAGACCATTACCCAAATTCAAAGCCCACTTTGCCTCCACCTGCTTACTCAATAGAGGAAGGTTTTGCCCTAAATTATCTGAATAATTGCCTTAACTGTGAACTTTATTCTATTTTAAGTTTGGAATCCTGAATTCAATGTGTTTCAACCAGCTAAAAGATTATTATTAGAAGCTTATTATGAAAGAAAACAAGACAAAAGACAATTTAAGTAATTCAACATTTTCTGCTTTTGTTATTAAGATTTAATGGGTAAGCTTATAGTCTTTGAGTGGCTTCCACTTGGAAAGGCATTATCAAATGGTACTTCTTTTCTATAGGGATATTTATAAAGTCGAACTTATATAGTGAAATCATAGTTTTGACACTAGTGTGTTTTCAAAATCACGCAACTAAATGGGTAACTCACATTTGAATTTCTCATCTTAGTATTAACACGACATTGCCCCCGGTAGTGAGTCACTCATGTAGCATCTGATAAAAAATATACTTTTGTTTGGTCTGGCCTAATTCAAGCAAAAACTTTTTGTAGTATACCACTATTGTCAACAAATCATTGTACATTAAAGCAACGCCATACTCTATATTATTATTTTGTAATGCTTTTGATAACTTTTTCGTAAATAGGCCTTGAGAAGAATAAATTTGTCTCTGGTCCAGGCTTATGCCCCATCGGTAGTAAAAAAAAAAAAGGAAAATCTCAGTTTCAAAGGCCTAGAAAACAGTCTTCCATGCATCTTTGCCATTTGGCCAAATGCAATCCTTGAGAAGAATAAATTTGTCTCTGGTCCAGGCTTATGCCCCATCGGTAGTAAAAAAAAAAGGAAAATCTCAGTTTCAAAGGCCTAGAAAACAGTCTTCCATGCATCTTTGCCATTTGGCCAAATGCAATGCCAAATTCACCATTTCCATGTTTGGAGATAAGAGCACACGATTCTGTAGCAGGACCTCAAAACAGTGGCCTGGCCTAGCTCACAGCTTGAATTGCATGTTTCTTTGGGGAAAAACAGAAAAGCCTTTATCATTGTGTATGTAAGTGGATTAGGCCCTGTGCAGATTATTTACATCTGAGAGAAATGTCTGATAATCAGAAGAGCAGGAGGAAAAAAAAAAGGTGGGGATCAACACTTAGTCACCTGGTGAGGTGAGAAACAGCCTTTGCTGCCTGGTGTGGGGCCTGCTGTGTAAGAGCACAGATGCAGAGCTAAGGCAGAGTCGCTTCCTGTGCCCTATGACTCTAACCAGTTTAAGGGAAAACTTCGTAGAAAGGCACACAGAAGTGTGAAATAAATATTTTCATGCCCCGAAGCAAAGAAGAAAATGAAGACTGAGACTCATTCTAGAACATGTACCTTTAGGAGTTTAAATTTGGGGAAGCTGCTGCTCTTGTGCTGACTATAGGTTTCTACATGAGGATCTTATTTGCTTTAGATTTTCACAGTAGCTATGTGGTTTATATTGAGCTTTAAATAACTACTTTTACCTTGCAATAAAAGGCTTTTGGTGTTGAATGATAATGTTTAGGCTTTCCTACCACTTGGGCAAATTTGGAAATTATTAGTCTAGAGATAAGTCAGAAATATGATGTTTTGCTAGTTGAAGTGAAAGCCTTTGAATGTTTCATTCAGTTCAATGTAAATAAAAAAGGGATTCTTTTAGAATAAGTTGAAAATAGTTTCTAAGAAAGATTTCTCTAAATACTGCTGTTGGGAATCTCTCCTGAAGTTGGATTTTTATTACTAGAAAAGAAGGTAGCAAAGTAACTTGAAGAATTTGAGGGTATGTAAACTTCTGGATTAAAGGAAAATATATTAACTGCTCAGGGAAAATATTGCTTTTTCCTAATGTGACATTTCTTTAGGTGTAACACTCTGAGTAGTTTAGATGCTGAAGTATCGTATGTGACCTTTTCAAGTATAAATGAGAAATAGAGCTATGCTCTAAGCCCTGACATTGCCATTTTTTGTGGTTCTTTTCTTAAACCATATTTCCTCCTCAACAGGTGGTAAAAAGCATGAGTATGTGTGTGTGTGTGTGTGTGCGTGTGTGTGCGCGCTTAAACCATATTTCCTCCTCAACAGGTGGTAAAAAGCATGAGTATGTGTGTGTGTGTGTGTGTGCGTGTGTGTGCGCGCGCGCGTGTGTGAGTGTATGTACGTTTGTGTGTGTAAAGTAATAATGAAGGTTATTATTGTGATCTGAAAATAATTGTGAAATTATTGTGATCACAAAATTATTGTGATCTGAAAATAATACAAATTTAGATTACTTCTTTTTAGCAGAATAGTAGAGTCAGAAACCTTTGGTTAGTGCAACCAAGACTTCCACAAGCAAGCTTGTGGAATTCCTGAAAGGAAAAAAAATGCTTTATTTGGTAGATTTTTTTTTTAGACATATTCTGACATATTGCGTAATGTGGTGAGTATGTCTTAGTAACTTTGGTTACTTCCACACTCCAGAAGTATGAGGATCCTAAGGGATGATCTAGTCTGGATTCCGAGGTATTTGAGGCCTAAGGATTTTCTCTGAGAAATCCTGTAAAAATGAACATAGGCATGTGACACAGCAGTGTGTCCAGCTTCCCCCATATCTGCATTTATTCCCACTCACCCACGCTCCTCTTCCTCTCCATCACCTACACACACAGAGTAAAGTTATGAACTATGGTTCAGAGGATTGCAGCCTCTGTCCTGGTTGACTCAGGGAAACCCTGACACCTACTCCGTGTTGAATAATAAAACTGCTTGATTAGACTGTCAGAGCTGTTGCTTTCACTGGACATTAGCAAAACTCAAGTAGGTGATGGATCATTTTAGTAGCATCTTTCCTAAAGTTCAGAAAAGGTGAGAAGTACATGAAAAAAGAATTTCATATCTGCATTTAAAAATGAACGGGATTGCTCTTATTACCTTGGACATGGCTGTTTAACTAACATTCCCTAAATTTGAACATAGGAATTTAGATGTGAGCACTGTGGTTATTTACATGCTTGTAAAGTACAGTAGGTGATGGTAGCAGGCTAGAAGAAAAATTCTAGGTGTTGGTAGGAAAAGAACACAGAGGTAACTTGACATAGTTTGCTGACAATTCAAATCAAAAGGATTCCAAGATGAATATTGAACTCTCCAACCACATTATAATGTCCCAGTCTAGGGAACCCTATTACCATGTCTCCCTATCCCACTACTTGCTCTCTCCATGGGAATCAGTGACAAAGTGTGTTTCTTCCATCACCAGTAGTGGCCACACATAGCTACTCCTACATTAAAGGTGTTAATAAGTCTGTATAATTATCATATGGGGTTACCTCTCTCTGAGAAGTTACTTGGGTTACAAATTCATACTGAGTTTGACTGGCTCTAAGAGATCCTGTTTGGCCTATGTTCCATTTTTTTGGGTGTGCTAAAGAAGAGACTGCTGTGTACTCACATAAAATGAAATTGAAAGGTCTACCTCTGGACTGTCATCAAGAAAGTTGACTGAATTGTTTGAATGTCAAGTAGGATGAAATTTGAAAGTAACTTACAATTGCTAATTATATTTTCTCAAAAAAGTAAATATCTTTATATATTTATTTTGGCTTTTGAATTTTACAGAATTAGAAAATGGAATCAATTTTAGCTAGTCTTTCCATAAGGAGGGTAAGCAGACTGCTGTTTATTTGAATTCCGTGAGCATATCCCAGTGCAAAATAAGGAACCTGATTCCTTTAATGCCTGGGACTCCTCTGTGTTCAGATTAATTGAGGAGACATTAGTTTAACGTTTCTCTTCAGTTCCAGCAACACCTAGCTAGCTAGGTTGGGGCCCCTAGTCCCTTAGGGTCTCTTGTTTTTTCTATCTGGCTCACAAGGGAGAAGTGAGGCTCCTTAAACATCTACCTGCAAGGGGTGTGAGCATGGGGAGCAGACTCAGATCCTGTGCTCCGCAGCAAACTGATTTGGTGAAAGATACGTGATGGGAGACTTCCCTTTTGGTCTCATCTCTATTTCCTGGTCAGCATCAACAATTCCTGCTTTCAAGAATATTAATTTTAGAAAGGGATGGCTGGAAATGGGGAAGAAAAGCAAGTAGCACTGTTGGAAATAGGGTTTGCTACAGTGAATTACCTGCTAGACCAATGAACCACATACTTAGGCCATTCATGAAGACATTTTAATGAAAACTTTAAAAAGGAAAGGGAGGTTTTTCTTTAAAGATTATGTTTTATATTTCTAAAGAGAAGCATCAAAATGGTCATCTTGGGAAAAATAAGAACTTTGCAGGATGTCTTTATACATATTTTGAGCTTTGGTATTGTTTTTATTTTGAATTATACGGGGGAGGAGGAATATACTGTAATCTTTGGTATGCAGGGCCTGTGGGGGTATCCAGCTGGCCCTGAGTGAGTGGGCAGGGGAATGAGGGGTCTAGGGACTCCTGGGTCTCCAGTTGTGCATGATGCCTCAGTGGCAGCAGCGTTGCACCCGCCAGTGTGCAGACTAAATGCATGAGCCCTTGCTTGATGCCCCACATGAAGCCAGACGATGGGGAGGTTGCAAGCAGAAACTTTTGTTGTTGTCTTGTAGAGTCTTGCTGGTTCTTTCTTTTCTCTTTTCAAACATAGAAACCACTTTTTAGGAGACTGGACACTACAAGCAAGACATTTTAACTTGCCTATTTTCAACTAATAGCAGAAACTTTTGTTGTTGTCTTGTAGAGTCTTGCTGGTTCTTTCTTTTCTCTTTTCAAACGTAGAAACCACTTTTTAGGAGACTGGACACTACAAGCAAGACATTTTAACTTGCCTATTTTCAACTAAGCTAAATGCTATATTTGCTTAACTAACCCAACCCTGTGTCCATTCTCCTTTGAGTGTACTGTCTTACTGTGCACTCTGTATTTCAACTTTCTAGATATGAAAAATGCTTGTTCCAGAGTGGGGTAAGAGCTCACATACCCAAGGCAGCAAGATAACTGAGCAGAGTGGGCTTTCTTGCCACCTCAGCACAGGCCAGTTCACTGATACAGAACCCTCAAGTCCTGGAGGGAAGTAGCTACAAGACCTGTAGAGTTTTTCTTAGTCCTCCCGATAGCCCCCCATGTGGAAGAGGCCTCCCTGTAATTTTCTTCTAGAGGATTAGCAATATCATTTACTTCTGAAATAAGAGACTAATTGGGCCATGGAGTCTTCCTGTGATTTAAAAAGAACAACTTGAAGCCTTCTATCTTCACAAAAGGCATACTCTTGAGATGATGGAAAGATGTTCAAAAGCGTTAGCTGGTCTGTGTTTCAGTTTCAATTTATTTTGGAAACTGCCTCCGTGCGAGTAGATTACTTTGCTCTGGAACTAACATTATTGTCATTAACATCATCTTTCTCTTATCACCATCTGATTAATATTGTGGATTTTTCCCCTCTGCTTGCATTCTCTTTTGACGCACTCTGGAAGAAATGTCAAGAAGAGGAGGTTCGACCCTACTCAGCAAGGCCCCATCTGAATCAGCTTTGCTGGATGAGCACTGCCTCGCACTGTCGGATTCTGGGTATGACATACTTGGAGCAATGTTGCCAGAACTCTTAAGTCTGTAAACAAGAACTCTGGGTGGTAATGACTGCAGAGCTAAGGTTGGGGTGACAGGGATGGAGTAAAAAAAACTTTCCCTTTTGGAAATAATTTCAAAGAACCCCTTCCACCATCTGTCAATAAAAAGGGGGCAAAAGACCATGTTGTAAAAAAAAAAAAAAAACTGTTTCAGAATCTTTTTTTTTTCCTGACTAAAAGAAGAAGGAACAAAGCAAATTAAGTGCAATAAAAGAACCATTAAAAAATAGCAAATGATTTTTTTTTCCCTTCAGCCTCCTGGCACTTAATATCTTCTAAATGATTTGGCATGATTATTTTTCCTTTACTACCAATGACAAACTCCAGTGGCATGAAGATCTAATTTTTGAAAGGGTAAACACTGCATGGCATATATACATCAACAAGCTAGCAAGCCAATCCTCAGCAAAACCTGCAATGGAATTCCTAAGGCGAAGATGACAGATGAACACACAGAAGCTGCCTGGGCCTCTTCACAGAAATGACTCCCCACCCTGCACCCTCTGTAACCCGCTCCCTACTCCTGCCCAGGCCATGGCAGGACTCTACCGCCCCTGCTCTTGTGATTCACTTTACCTCTTGTTTTTTCTCCTGGACTGAGCATCCTTTGGAAATGGGAGCTGAATTTGAACAATGATGCTATTGTATAGTTCTTTTATAAATGTAAATATGGAAATAAGAGATTTTGACACATCATTTTCACTTGTCTGTATTGAAACATTTTTCTTGTAAAGATTCTCTGTAAATTTGAGTTCATCCTTTGCTCCCCATATTTTTTGTTTCTTTTCTGTCTCTGTCCTCTCTTGTAACATGTCGTGCAATGATTGTTGGGCCTGTTTAAAAAGACAGATGTAGCCACAGATGCAGGGAGTTTGGTCGCAGAACAGGTGCGATTTAAAGCTGGCATGCTTGAAACCAAAAATAAACAAAAGGGGGGGGGAACAAACAACAAAATAACCCATATCAAAACATGAAAATTATGTAAATGCAAATACCTGTACTGACAAGTCTCTAAAATTTTTTGATGTCATTGTAAACATATGTATATAATGTAAGAAAGTAGATACCCTCTCAAATTAATCACAAAAGTGCCAAGCTCATGATTTTAATTTTTGGTTTTGATCATTTTTTCCCCTGTCTTTAATGTGAAAGAAGGAAAAACAAAGCCTTAAATAAAAAAATAATTTTTAAAATGTTGAAAGCTTGGGAAAAAGTTAAGCTTTTCATCTTATTTGTATTTTTTATTGTGAATATTTCATTCATGCTTCATCTTCCTGCCTCAAAACATATATGGTAGAACCCATTGTAAAAGTGGTAATGAGACAGAAACAGTGATTACCTTGTCAGCACTGTCGTAAAAGGATTTAATTCTGTGTGTGTGTTTTCAGGAAACCTGTTTGACCCACAGCATTTTGCTGATCCATGGAATGTTGTGCTAGATTAGATGGATTCTGCTATAGGCAAATTCACGTTCTCTTCCCTCCAGGCAGATTTGCAGGTGTAATCTGGGGTTCCCAAGTCCTTCTGAGTTTCCTTCACTTCCACTGACCTCTATGTAAGATAGCTTCTGTTTTCTAAAAAATAGTTTTAAGTAAATAGGTTAATAATTTGGTCCCAGCATTGTTTTAAATGTACAAACTGTACACAGTCACTTCCATGAGCATCCACCAAAGATGAATTTTACTAAAAGCCCCCAAACAGCCCCCATTTCTCTGACATCCTCTTTTTAGGAGCAGGACATGCTTACTATTTGCTTCTTCATGACACTGAATCAGTTGCTAGATTTAACTCTAAGTCCTTTTTCAGCAAGATTCATGACATCAGTCTTAACTTTTTCTTTAACTTTGGAAAAAGATTATGTCCTAAAAACATACTGCTTAAAACAGTGGAGTTTTCCCCCCTAAGGTATCTTTAATTGTGGAAGTTTCACAGTCATAGAGCAGAAACATTAATTTCTATATGCTACAATAGACCATAACCTAACATCTTATTCCTGTTATTGTGTTCTGAGTACTAGGTGCTACACAGGTATGTAGTCTTTCTCTAGAACTAGCTACATGTTAATATTGTAATAACAGGGCTATCTACAAGGTTTCTCAGCCTTACTCCTGGCTTCATAAGATACAGGTAGCATCCCTCTACTTAGTGACAATGGCTCTTTCAGCTCAGAGGAAACTTGGAGGAAACTCAGATTACTTGGTATCTCTTCCTATTGCTGCGTAGCTTAGTGTCCCCCTGTTGCTGGATCCTACTCACTAGAAGATGCTAAGCTGCTGCTAAGTACACCATACACATTTCACTACTATTCCAGAGGCACCATGGTGACTTAATAGAAACAAAATCATGGTGGTTACAAAACAAGTTAAATCTCTATTGTTAAATTTTGAGCATTTCACAAACAACATTGTAAATGTGCGATGTTATGTTTTAAATCAGACCACAGTGGTCCCCAAATATTATGTACATATGGCAAATGTCAGTGTAACTTTTTGTTACACTAGCAATTTCATAAGTAACCAAACCTGTACTCCAATGTTAAATTATTTGTGTGTATATGTAAAATACACAAGCTTTAAGCTATGTGTGTATGAATATGAAAGATAATGCAACCATATCAGTTGTAAACAATGGATTATAATTATTTCGGGTGGTATTAGGTTACGTAGTTTCAAACTCTTTGCTATATTTTCTCTTGCTCATGCCATTGATTTGCTAATTTTTGTGGTGTGAATACTCTTTTTTATTTTGAGCTCAAAGCACAAGCATATCACTATTTAATGTTACCCAACAAGAGTTAGTGTTAAGTGATGACCAAGTTCCCATTTCACCTGTTGTACCTTTGCTGCATTAATTAATAACACCTGGACAAGGAGACGGGCGCTGACTTCTTTGCTCACCTTGGATAGTGCATGAGCCCATTGAATTAGAGCTACTCCTGCTAGATAAATGAGCAGTACACACAGGTGCATGTTATGAAACATGCTCCACGTAGAGCTGTGGAGTTTTACCAAGTGGTGTGTGTTTTGTTTTTGTTTTTTACTATGCAAAGATGGAAAATGCACAAACTTTTCAAAGACTAGTATCTGAAGAACTTTACAAACAATACTTGAATCCTTTCTTTAAAGTCATCCCATCATGTTTTATAGCCATCGTTGCTTCCATTGTTAACTTTAATTTTTAAGTGCTTTGTAATTTTTTAAGTGCCCACCCTGAAGTTTTGTTTGAAGTTAATTCATTCATTTGTATTTTGTTGGCTGCCTATGAATGGAGATTCAGTAGTCATTGTATGCATCTTTTAGCCAAGTGTGTATTAAAACTTTTGTTAACATAGGATGTTGTAGCTTTATGCTTTGGATCATTTTTCTTAAATCCTTTTTCTGTGTTCTCTTGTATGGATTAAATAGCCATGTGCCTGATGTCACTAGAGTTTTAGCACCTGTCTCAATCAAAGCCTCACTGAAAATTTGAGCAGTAAATGAAATAAAATAAAATCTCTGACTAATGATAAATATATTTCTTATAAGGATTTAGTTTTATGGGATTCACTGGAAATTTTTTGCTTGTTATAAATCAGAAAAAATAACCTTAGTATCTTATCATTATCAATTTTATTTTCTTTAGCATGTCTATTCTGTTTAAAGAGTGGTTGGCTAGTAATAACATCCACACTTTTGACCTGTACCAAATTTATAATCAAGCAATAAAGAAATTAGAAGAAAATCTGGTTAGGCAAATTGTATTATGAAAAACAGTCAATGGAAGGTATTTCCTTGCAGCTCACAGGGAATTGGTCACCAAATTATATTCCTTCTTCATGTATGTCTAATATGTCTCTCTCCATCGCCACTGCCATGTCTTGGTTTGGTCTTACCAGCCACGTATATCTCACATATATCTGCTGTACTGACACACAGAGATGCTAATCTGACCATATCATTCCTCTGATGAGTGTCCTGCAGGGATCTTCATTTCCTGTAGGGTAAAGTCCAAACTTACTAACGTGACTTAAAATCCTGTCTGCCTTTCACAGCCATACCCCTCTTTATTTTTCTCATCTCACTGACTCTCATCTTCTCATAGTCACTGTAAGTTTCCCTGAAGGAGCCTCTTCTACCCAAGTCTGAATAATCTTATTTAAATTTTATGTCCATTATCCATAATTAATGTTTCAGTGTCATTTCATGTAATAAAAAATATAGAAACACTTAAAAATAGCATGAATATGATACTTAAAATAAGGAAGTGTATTAGAGTGTCATTTATATTTGACTTTAAAAGACTAATATGATTTTTTTTAAATGTGTTTTTAAAATTCATTCTGTTTTTGACATTGACATTGAAATGAGTTCTGCTCCATGCTCCCTTGGTAACTGATTGAGAAAGATGACCCAGAAACCATAAACTCCCTAGATAATAGAACAGCGGCCCTAGAGTTAAAATTTTGATGTGAATAATTAAATATATAATTTATATGCTCATGATGGAATTCCTAAGTAACTTAAAATTTAAGATAGGCGCTCTTATGTGCCTAAGGGTTAGGGACTTTCACGCATTACTTTATTCAACAAATATTTATTAAAACTACTTTATGGCAGGAACTCCAAAGAATTAAAGGAACAAAAGAAAATTCTTGGCCTAAAGTTGCTAACAATTTAGCAGGAAGATACATGTCTTTAAAAAACAAACAAAAATCTCTGAGCCCAAAGTGATGAGTAAACAAATGGTTTGCTGGGAGTAAAGAGAACCCACGGGCAGGTGGGGGAGGGATACAGGAAGGCATCCCAGAGGAAATGAGTTTTAAACTATCTTGAAAGATGACAAGGGTTCATCAGTCTAATAAAGTGAGAAACATACTCAAGACATAGGAAGCAACATGTGCCAAGAGCCAGGAGCAGGAGCCCAGACCCCTGGGGGAAGTACAGCTGATTTTCTCCTCCATTTGGCCTGTTTCCTTCCACCCACTCTCCCTCCTTTCCTCTCTCCTTTCTATCTTTCACAAACACTTGATCTGTAAGAATCCTGCAGTGCTATACCAGACCCTACAGATAGAATGATGAGCTCTCAATCTTGTGAGCAAGATACAACATTTAAGCACAACGTGATAAGTGGCCACAGTAGACATATGTATTAGGTGCTTCGGAAGAGGAGAGGAGGAAGATTTAACTCTGGATGGTGGGACCAAGGAGGGTTTCACGGAGGAAGAAGCATTTGAGCAAAAGGCTGTGCCTGTGCAATTGGACCTAATATCAGGATTCCTTACTGTTATGTTTAACCAGGGCTTGCTTATTTTGATTGGGGGGGAGGGGAGGAGTCCATTCATAAATGCATTTGAAGTAGAACAGCCTGTAATACTCAGATCTAATTGTCTACGCAGATCTCTAAGTGTTTTTTGTTTGCGTGAAGATTATGATCTCTATTAGGACTTTATATTTTTAGTTATTTCCCCACTGATGTGCTCATCACGGGTCAGTGCTGGAGGCTATGAGTAATGACAGAGGGCTTTTTGTCCTGGCCTGTAAACCTCTAATATTTTCTTAGCATAAAGATTCCTGGCTCATCTGTCTGAAGTGAGGGGGTGGATAAGAAGAACCATAAAAACCTTTAAAGCATCATTTAGTAAGTCCTTCCATTAATGAGGGGTCAAAATCATTTTCCAAGTGCAGTCACATTTCCGGTCGGCCAAGTTAGTGTTTGCTTTGCCTTGGAGAGGTTACTATTCCTCAGTCATTTCAAAAGCCTATCAGCAGATCTGGCTCCTTGACTAGAACAAGTTCTTGGACTCGTATGTGACTTCTGAAGAGAAAGAAAATGCCATGATCCGTCATCACAGGAAAATAGATTTCCCATCGGGGTCTGCTGATGCACCTTTGCCAGCTGATTGCATGTGCACACACACTTGCCCTGGTGTGACTGTAGAGACCATACTTCTGACCCCAGAGTCCACCCTTATGAGAACATTTACCTGACTGTGATGATCATTGAAAGCTAAATTGGCCCAGTACATCAATTGGTCCTACAATAACAAGGCAAAACAAAACAAAATCTTCCTGAATGAGCAAGAGTGTATCAAGAGTTCTTCAGACCTCTTTGGAGCTTTAAATAGCTTCCAGCCTTCAGGAGGTAAATGAGCTTGCAGCAGAGTTCCTTGCTTCTTTAGGCCCAGGTGTATTGCTAAGTGACTACACCAATTGTATGGCTAGGCAATTCATTAAAGCCAAAATGTTTCATTATTTTACTTACACTAAGTTTTCCATTCGTATTGTCAGGGCTAGGGGTTAGGGCCCACAGACCCTTCAAACCCGTTGTACAGACTGAGTCACAGACCCCTCACATGCCAGGCTGGTCCCCAGACCCCTCACATGCTAGGTAATTGGGAAAGAACCCGGGAGCCGATTTGTATTGTCAGGGCTAGGGGTTAGGGCCCACAGACCCTTCAAACCCGTTGTACAGACTGAGTCACAGACCCCACACATGCCAGGCTGGTCCCCAGACCCCTCACATGCTAGGTAATTGGGAAAGAACCCGGGAGCCGTTAGCAGATGATAGGAGCTCAGTCCTCAGCTTCCTTGGCAGCACCAGCAGCAGCTTACAGCAGATCCAGCAGTGGCGTTGGCAGCCTCCCGGACCATCCTGGGGCCCTGGCAGTAGCAGCAGCAGCAGTAGCCCTCTCCGTGGCCCTTCTCCCCCCTGCCCCCCGGCCCGGGCGTCCTGGGGATGGGGGGGAGGGGGTTGTGCTATGGATCAGAGCCCCTCATCCTTTATAAGGTCTGATAACCAGGACACCTGGGTGCACATGTGCAATTATATTAGACAATAACCAAGGAACACCTGGGCGCACGTGCATATTTACAGCAAATGGCAAGATTCTGAACATCTGAGGGTCCTTGACCATTTTCCTATATTTTCCCTATACCAGGACTCAGGGTAAAGACAGAAAAAGGTAACTTTGATTATAAATGACATGAAGGAGGCCTCTGTTTTGCAGCAACAGACACAGTCTTGTAGAGCCATTGTAACTACCATAGAAATAGTGAGTGGACTGTATGCAATAGCTTTAAACTGCTCTTTCTACATAGATGAAATGGTTACAAAGCAAGGGTCACAAATCCTAAGGTCTATAGGAGCTATTTAGTTACCAAAAATGAGAACAGGGCAATATGGGAGCCAGGAGGGGTGCAGGAGACTGAGCTGAGCTGGAGAGCACCTCCCCTGACCTGAAGGGAGCAGTTTTAACTCAGCTCCAGCCCATAGTTACAATGTGGAAAAGCGGCCCCGTCATTACCCATTCCATTTAGTTTTTTAGAGAAGCCAGAAATCCATACTTCTATATAAAATTTTCTATTTTTTAAATGGTGTGGATTAAGATGGTGAAAGCAAAGTCTATCTTCATGTAGGATTGAGTCTAGTAGCCCCTAATATGTAACTTCTGCATAAAATAGCAGGACATTTCAGGTGTGGCCTCCTGAAGTCATCAGCTAGCTGTAATGAGTATGCAGACGTGGGCTTGCTTCAGTCAGTCACAGGTTGCCATGTGAAGAATCATGCAGGGGTTCTTATGAGTCACCACTTACAGCATTGACTTTCTATTTTGTGTGCGTAAGGAGCAGCCACTGAAAGCCACAGGGTATCAAAGAGAGCCTGCCTGACGATACTTTCTTTTGGTAGTGCTTGGCGTACTAAGCTTATTCAGATGTGCTCATTTGTAGGCAATGAACTAAACGTGTGTTGGCAAATTGAGGCTTTGTCTCAATGCTCACTAAGGCAGCTTAGTGGCTGCCTGGATCCTGAGCCATCTCTATCATTGTTTAGAGAGTGCCGTGATTGATTACAGATGTCTGCTACCTGGCAACAAGAACTACCTGACTAGATCCGCATAAATCTTAAGACAATCTTTCTTTCCCTCTTTGACCCTCAAGGCCAATTGGATATGAGGACGAATCAGCCAATCTGGCTAATCCAGAGGCCCCCAGGAAATATTCTGGATCCAGGGAAATAAGAAAAGGATTCTTGAGTAAAGAAATGCAGAAGCTGAAAAATCCAGCAGGAAGGAACAATTTATTTTTAAAAAGTTTTTCTGATTAATTATGAAAACCTACGTGTTTGTTGCAGAAAATTTGGAAGACAAAAATTTAAAGACGATTAATCACTACGATATAATTCCTTTTAATATTTTGTTGTTTTCTTGAACTCTTT
>NW_007730988.1:51035-52256 GCF_000696425.1 Galeopterus variegatus | reverse complement strand
AAGACGATTAATCACTACGATATAATTCCTTTTAATATTTTGTTGTTTTCTTGAACTCTTTGTTTTCTTGTTTTTCCCCACAGTCACAGAAGCAGCCCACAAAGGTAGGCAGCCCACGAAGGTAGGCAGTCAGTGGTTCTCAGAGAGGGTCTGTGTTTCCTTTCCCTCTCTCATTTGTGTGTGTGTCCATCCTACGTGTCATGTTCCATGCTCTACTGGCTCCAGGAAAGGAGGGGACAGTATCTTTAGGGCACAGAAGTACTTTCTAGCGTCATTGCTTTGGCTCAGCCTATTTACTCTGCTAGGAAGACTTTCCCTCCTTCCCACAGCCCCAGTCAAATTCCTGTGCATCCCCAAGTGTCACTTCAAGTATTACCTCCATGAGGTTTTTCCCAATCCTTCCACAGCTTTCTAGATACGTACAGAGAATGCAGAAATTCCAGTTAGTGATGGAGCTGGGATGTTTCCAGGTGTTTTCAGCTCTAGTCACATCAGTTTATTGACCTTCTTTTATTCCCATTTTATAGTTAGAAAAACTCAAAGTTGGAGGCGTTTAGCACCTTCCTTGAGATTACTGTTTTATAGTAAATGGCAGGCTAGAATCACTCCATGGGCAGCTCAGTTCTGGATCCTTTTCTAGACCCAAGAGAACATGGAACCTAGCACATATGACACACACACAAAATGGGCAAGATGCTAGAAACAGTAGATGCTCGACGGGAATCATGTGCTGCTTTCCTTTGTGGGCTGGCTCCGCTGGCAGTGTGCTGAGACCATTACTCATTGCCACTGCCAGGGGATCTGTTGTGTAAAAACTTAACCCTCTAAATGTAAATTCTAACCTTTTGTTAAAAGGAGAGAGAGAGAGAGAAAGAGAGGATAGCAAACCCAAGGGAAGGCTGAAAATTTATTCCTGAAAATTTATACCTGCGGGAGAATATGTTCCCCAGCCTGGAATATCTGTGGAGATCATTGAGAGAAGAAATTAAAGCCAAAATGTTTCATTATTTTAGTTATTATTTTAGTTATATTAAGTTTCCATTTATGTTGTCAGAGCTAGGGCTCAGATCCTTCAAACCCATTGTACAGACTGGGTCACCAGACTCCTCACACACCAGGCTGGGTCCCTAGACCCCTCACATGCAGGTCCACGCTAGGTAATTGGGAAAGATTCCAGGAGCTGTTGGCAGATGACATGAGCTCAGTCCTCAGCTTCCTCAG
>NW_007730988.1:14654-50147 GCF_000696425.1 Galeopterus variegatus | reverse complement strand
TCCGGTACGGGGGCAACACTGAGGGTTGCAATCCGTTGCCGGACACGGAAAAAGACAAAAGACAAAAAAAAAAAAAAAAGATATACAAGTTCAGCAGAAGTAACAGTGACCAAAATACCTGTGGCTCAACCAAGATAGAAGTTTTTCTCTGTCATCACATAAGCAGTCCATCACATTATGGCGGCTCCACACACTTCTGTCTTTCTGTGGCGCTATTCTTACCATGAGCTTCATCTCACGGAACAAATGAGCAGTTCCAGCTCCCACCACCCTGTCTGCCTTCCAGAAGCAGGAGGGAGAGGAGGAGGCACGGAAGGCCTACCACTTCCTATAGTACCAGTCTGGTAGTTGTGCATATCACTTTTTACCACATGCATGGGTTGGAACTTAGTTACGTAAGCATACCTAGTTACAAAGGAGGCTAGAAAATGTAATGGGGTGGGGGGATATTACTAAAGAAAGAAGGTTAGAAAAGGGCATTGAGAGACAGCTACCAGCCTGCCACTGTGTGTAAAGAAAAGTGCCTGTGGAGATAGATTGTGGACATGGGTGGAGATCAATTGATGAGTGCCATCATGTGCTGGTCAGATCTGCTTTTGCAAAATAGAGATTGGTTATAAAGTGTTTATTTCTCTCTATGCTAGGAGTGTTGGCCCTTTTGGAGATTGCCTCTGCTGAACAAAACTGCCCTCTTCAAAGTAGGCTACATCCAATGATGGATCAGTATGGGGTGATCAAGGCTCAGCCTTCTCTCCCCAACTCAGGACAGCTCTGAAAAATTGTCCCAGCTCCTGCATAAAAGCTCATCTCTCTCGGCCCAATCCTACTTCCTTCCTTCCCTTTCCATAGGTGTAGAAAAGCATTCCCTAATAAACTACCTGCTCATTAAGCTGTGCCCTAGAGACTGCTTCCTGGGAAACCCTGTCTGCAGCAATCACCAAACAGTTTGGTGTTATCAGAGCATAGAGTGTATAAAGGGGAAAGGAAGGAAGTGAAGAGTGAGTGGTAACAAGCCTTGGGTAAGGTTGTGGAGATCCTGAACTGTGGTGTGTGGACTTGATTCTGCAGGCAGTTGTGAGCAGATTCTGAGGATCAGAAGTTATCTGACAGTAATACTTAAGACAGACTGTGGGTAAGAGAGGCAGGAGGTGGGCAAACCAGTTAGTATGCTGGGGCCACAACACAGGTGTGAGATAATGAACAACCAGCAGAGGCTCTGGCAATGCAAAATAGAGAAGGGACAGATCACACGGGGGGATCAACAGGGCCTGCAGCTGATCGTGTGAAGCAAGGGAGGGAACAGTAAAAAGATGAAAACCAGGTTTGGTACCTGGTGATTGGAATGATGGGTCAGTCTGGAAGAGATCCTGAAACCTAGAAGCAAAGACGTAATTCATTTTGGAACTGTTGGAGTTGAGGGGCTGAAGGAAATCTAGGTGAAGGTGTCCAGCAGGCTTTTGAAATGAGGATATGGAACTCATCAGAGGGGTGAGGAGAGAAATATTTATTTAGACCCATCTCTAGATGTAATATTTTAAGTTATAATTTAAGATATATGAGGGGTCTTAAAAAGTTCATGGAAAGGTTTGCATTATCTTTCAAATCCATTTTTTCCATGAACTCTTTGAAGTACCCATGTAGTTTAAGCCATAAGATAAGCCGTGAAAATGTAATGCAATTTCTAAGGGAGGTATTATAGAAAGGGAAAGAAAGGCAGACGAAAAGAGTGGGGGGGCTGAAGAAACTGGGAGAAAATATGGAATAAATGCAGCAAGAGTCCATTACTTCCATGAGATGGGCACTGCGTGCTAAAAGATTACTGGCAGCAGAACTGAATTCTGTTAGTCGAAGAACAGGATTTAGTGAGAAAGGGTGAATCAGATCTTCCTGCAGAGCCACGATTTCAGCTGACATGAAATCAATAATGGCTTTCCATAAAGGTCAGCATACAGCACAATTACCAAAAGTCCTGGGAACTTCGCTAGGATATCTGAAAAATTTTTGAGGGAAACTGGGTGTTCACATGTGAAGAAACTTCTAACAATACGTCTGTGTAATGAATGATTTAAAAAAAGAAACATTTACTTCCATTACTGTAAGCACAAATGCACTTTCTTGAGGGCAACGCCGAAATTACAAGCATTTTGGCATTCCAGGAACAAGACATGAGAATGGCACTCCTGTACTTATTAGAAGCCAAATTTCATTTATCAGTAGAGTAGTTGTTTATCAATAAAATCACAATAGCTTTCCACACACAAAAAATGTTATTCCTGGGCTACTATGACATAAGAGCAGAAGTACAGCAGAGGGGGGAGCATGAAGAAAGTTGTAATTGTTCTTAAGTCTCCAAATTACATTCTCAGTGCCATACAAAGAAGAGGTGAGTTGCTTAAGACATTTCATCAGGCATTTAGTATTTTGAGCAATGTGAGCTGAACATAAGGAATAGAAGGGAGCCATCCATGCAGAAAGGCATGGGTACAGGTAACCAAAGTGGCTCTGGTTGTATTTCATTGAGTTTTCAGAAAGCTGCATAACCTCTTCTTTATGGGTCACGTATTGCCCAGAGCCACATTTAATTTGCTGTAATTAGAAATGAAATATTTTTTTCTTTATAAAGTTGAAAAAAAATATGAGAAGGCCTTGTACTCAAATACTTATATGAGACCAAACACTCAGATGAAAGGAGGAAAATGTACTCAATTCAGTGCATTTCTGCTTTGTTCTCAGGACATGAGAACGCCGAGTGGGTAGCTGCCCATATGGAATAAAAAGCCTTTCGCTTTTTACAGATGAATGAATTACAGATGAACGTCCCTGGAACATCCTTTGACTACCTAAGTTTGTACAATTTCCAGTTACCTGCAAAGGCAAACAATTTATATAGCCACAAGTCACATATATTTTGTCATAGAGATCATCTCTTTGGCTGACTTACCTGCAATATTTTGATAGTTAGCTAAATAGCTTTGCAATTTGTTTAGTTTGAAAGTTTTTAATATATTTACTTATAACAAAAGATAAATTTTGAATTCTTTGCACAAAATTGATCAATATCTAAAACAACTTAAAAAAAAAGACTGATGGCTAAAAATAATGGTGAAATCTTGCTTTTGAAATAAGCGATTTTACTCACCATGAAAAATTAAACCCTGGAAGCATTTTTAACTGAATAATTTCAATCCCACATCGTACTCTTCTTGCCTCCTGATTTATGAGAGCCTGAGAATGCCTTCACTCCACTACTCGGTATGAGAGAAGCTGCTCTATAGAACGTTATGGGGTTAACCCTTGTCCTGGGAACCATTTTAGAGAAGGGGAGAAGTGTGGTGTCTGAAAAGCTACAGGGAGCCATGGTTCTGTACAGAGTATGCTTGAATTGCAGTGATTTAGAAATAAGGTGGGTCATACATGTGAATATGACTTTTCAGAAATGGTCAGAGAAAGTGGGCTTGAGTTTATTAGTGGACGAGCATGGCTTTAGCTTTATTTTATTTGCTGTTTTGACTTCCTTCCCTCTTCTTGGGTCTCATATCTGATGTGTTTACAACTGGGAAGGTAAGGAAGAGGCTTGATAGTCTTCCTAACCAGCAGCTCACCAAAACAGCCGGGCATTTGATGAAATGTCCAATGCGAATGCTTCTGGTGAGGGTTGTTGCCTGGTGTCTTCTGGGAAGGTAAGGAAGAGGCTCGATAGTCTTCCTAACCAGCAGCTCACCAAAACTGCCGGGCATTTGATGAAATGTCCAATGCGAATGCTTCTGGTGAGGGTTGTTGCCTGGTGTCTTTCTGGTCCTGAAATGGATCGATGTAATGAATGTCTAGTAGATCCTGTGGACAGTTCTCTCACTTGTGTCTGTTATTCAGTAAGAAAGAGATATTGAACTGGACATTCAAGAAACTTGTTCCAAAATCAAATTTCTTCTGCTGGGGATGACAAGCTATGTTGAGTATCAAATGCAGATGTCATGTTTGAGAGAAGAGGTGGTCAATTTTTTGATAGCACCTCTAGATCAAGGTTACAAGTTGGAAAAAAAACCCGATATATCAAACTTACATGCAGGAAATTATAGACTTCTAAGATTCAATCGGTTCCTTGGCTGATGTCACAACTCTTTTAGACTGTAGAAATTTTCTGCATGATTAATAAAGTCTAGGGACTTTGTTAGAGTCTAAAAGTTTTCTGTATTATTATTAAATGAAAGCCATGTGTGAATGAGTGTCCCCATTTGTGTGTTAGGTATGAAACAGTCTGAATATGTGATCCCTAGATGGGATGGAGATTATTTGCTTATATATGAATGTGTATCATTATTTGTATATATAAAAATAATGTGTATAAAATATAAATATATGTATGTGTGTGTGTGTGTGTGTATTTTTTTTCCCTTGGCTGGCCAGTACAGGGATTGAACCCCAGACCTTGATGTTATCAGCACCATATTCTAATCAACTGAGCTAACCAGCCAGCTCATATTACGTGAATATGTATTATACATACACTTGAATATGTAACATGCTCCTCTAAATCTGCGCCTATATGTATACATTTAAATTCGCTTAAGATATAACCCTCAGACATGTAAGAAGCAAGGGCCTGTAAAGAGAAATCTACTCTTCTTCAGGAGCTGTGGTTGTTATAAGGAGATGTGGATCGCCTGTCTTTCTGAAGGTTTTCAAGGAAGGGAGGAGGGATGCTAATCAGGGGTCTGACTGCAGAATTGCTGAATGGTGAGGCTTATGCTCTTCACATATATATTGGCTAGGTTTCAGTGGCTTCAGATGTGTATGCCTAATGACACTTGAATTTGGTTGATTCAAGTCAATTTTAGGGGCTGTGATTTTGTGCAAATGAGCACTGATGCACTTTCAAAGCTTGAAGGGATTGAAGATCTAAAAAAGTTAGTAGGACTGAAGTTGTTTGTGTTCTTGAAGCAGTGTTTTTCTCCTTGATCTCTATGATAATATGTGATTTTATTGCCTTCATTTCACTTTTGCTCCTTTAAATTATCTTGTTTGTTTACTTAAATATTGTTAGTCTTCTCCAGCAGAGTGTAAATTTCACGAGAGCAAAGACTTTATCTTGTTCATTGATATATCCCCCTATGTTCATAACAGTGAATGGTGTGTATGTGATATTGGACAAATGAATTGCTTTGGTTTGGCATATGTGTCATTATATTTCAGAACCTAGTTCTTTGGCTACTGTCTACTGTGTTCCCCATTAGCCTGTGAATTCATCAATGGTTTAAAACACATCTTAATGACCTTTCATGGCACCCAGTAGGGGACATGCTTCGAAATAGCAAGTATTTGGTCATCTCAACCTCCTTTGTGCTCAGGAAGATGCTGTAGATGGACTCTCCAATCTCACTGACCTGACCTTACTCCACAGAAGTAGCCAGGGGCGAGACTGGTGGTCACAGGATACAGGGTGACTGCTGTTCAGATCAGTATGTGATGTATTTCTGGTTTTCCTCCTTGTTTTCTTAGCACTAGCTAAGTGAGTAGGCGCTCCAATAGAAGACATCCTAAATAACCAAGAATATTATACTATTTTTGAGGAATGAATTTTTACAGCATCTATTTCACATGAGGAATGAAGAACATTAGCTGCGTTAAAGATAACATTAGCTGGATTAGAAGGATAAAGACCTTCTATAGGTGATAAGGAATTTTTTTTTTTTACTTGAAATTTAGGAGCACAGAATGGGATTAATCATAATCTTTGATTGTCGATATGCCCTATCATTAGTCCACTGATCTTTTGTTTGCATATATGTATTTATTTAATTACCTACTTAATTATTTAAAATAGTAAATATCCGTGAATGTACCACTCAACATGATAATTAGAACTTGATGGTAAGTAACTTGCTTATGTGAAACTCCTTCATCACATACATTGGTCTCCTCCCTGCTAAAGAAATTGCTACCTTGATTCTTATAATAATCATTTCATTGCCCTTTGAAAACATACATGTATTTTTTACATATTCTTAATAAATGTGTTGTTTAGTTTTAGTTAACTTTAGAAAAATGGTATTGACATTCTATACTTGTATGTTCTCTTTTGGGACATGTTTTCCTTCTCAATATTATATTTCTACAATTCATCCTTGGTGTTCCACCTACCATACTTCATTCATTTTAACTGCTGTGAAATAGTCTGTTGTGTAAACATACCACAATTTATTTATTCATTTCCTACTCTGTGAGTATTTGAGTTGTTTCCATGTATTTGCTATATGAATAGTGTCTCTGTGAACATTCTTGTACATATTTCTCTATGTATAAGAATTTCTCTAGTGTTTATATCAAGGAGTGTAATTGCTTACTCATGAAACACATCAGTGTTTAATTCTTTTTCTATAGTGATTTTACCCCTGTAATTCTTAATTTCAATTATTCGCTAAACCCCAGGATTTCTAGACATTTATTTAATTAACAGATTAGTGCCAGAATCACAGAATAATAAACTGGCAAAGCAAGAAAGAATTTTGAGATTACCTTATTGTACCTGCTCAATTTACAGAGGAGAGCATCAATCCACAGGAGAAATGAAATGACTTGCTCAAAGTCCTAGAAACAATGGGCTTTCAGATGCATCCCCAAATCGTTTATGTAACAATCACTGCATTCTTACCAGCGACTTCTATTACTTAAATACATAGTGTTTGATGAGTAATAATAAAACTTCCATTTTAAAGATAAAGTAGTCAAGACCTAAGAAAACAAAAAGATAAGCAGCAAAGTTATCCCAATGTAGGGTTAAACTTGAATTTATTCAACGTATAGTTTCCCATAAGCTCACACTGCCTTGTAAGGTTAACCTTGCTGATTGCCTTCCAAAAAAGCCATTCCCAACTCCCTGGATGAAGTACTTTACTGTCCACTGGAGCTTTTTCCCAGACTTGTTTGCATCTGTAAGTGACCACGTGACCTAGTTATAGCTCATGAATTTCAAGCCTAATTTCACTGATGAGGGTTATGAAATGTTTTTACTTTCTTGCTTTAAAAGGGCATGGTTGGGCTGGGACAGTTCCTCTACTTGCTGTCTGCCTTGAATGTTGATGTTACATCTGGAGCTATGGCAACCAGCTTATGAGTCTGAGGAAGGTCAAGACAATCATAGAAACATAGGGCCTGATATCCTTGGGCTGCTGAACTAACAGCAGCCACATGTCTCTAGACTTCTTATTAGGTAAGAAAAAATAAAGCCCTTTTTGTTTAAGCTACAATTTCTATTACTTGCAACTTACTGCATTCCTAGGTGATATACCATGTTACAAAAATTATCTCAAACTGAATGTAGAATGTTTCTCATTTTCCAATGACTGATAATTTAAAATATTGTTGTTGGATATGAAATGTTTTTTGTCAGGGAAGAATGATTTCATACTTTCATACTTGGTATCTATCTTTAAAACTATAGTCTTTCAATAAAAAATTCCATTTCAGAGGATGTGTCTATAGTCACATCTATATCAAAGCAATATCCCAATTCAGCAAAAGCATAATTTAAAATTTGGGCACTGGGTGAAGGGAAAAAAAAAAACTAAATTGGCTGATTGACAGTTTTACTCCATTGTACAGACATGTGAAAGAAAATTCATCAAGGTTGATTAATGACACTCATTATTATAGTCTCTGGTTCAAATGAGACTATTCTCATAAATAAATTCAATCAACTTTCATTAAGAAATTATTATATGTGTGTTTGGTTCTAAGGTTGAGTGTAGTTAGACATGATTCCCACTCTGAATGAGCTCACAGTCTGTTTGGGGTGAGAGTGGGAAGGTGGGAGACAGATAGGCATGTACAACAATTAGGATACAGTGAGCAAATAAGGAGTGTGAATGGAATTGTATGGGAATCTAGAGTACAGCACAGATAACTCCCTGAGACCTACATGAGTCAAGAAGTTCCTCATCCCCAGAGCTCTGTTCATACTGTAAGATTTTTATGCATTCAACATATAGGTCTATATCCTCATTTGTCCTTTTGGCAAAAGTCTATGATTGTCACCAGATGCCGGTTTTTCTGGACTGTAAATTCCCCTGCTCTTCCTGTGTGTTGAGGTAGAGATTTTATGTTGCTTTTTTGCTATTCCATCATCATCAAAGCCTTGGGAAAAAGACTTACTTTTGCTAAATCCTTAGACCTTTGTCATTGCTGCCTTGGTATTTGAACCACATGTAAACTCTATGGGCTTTGCAACCTACTGAAATGAGTGGTCAAAGGACAGAAATATCTTGAGAAGTACCTGGGAAGAAATCACCACTACACCTATTATTACAACTACAGTATCTTTAGCTGGCCAAGCAGGAAATATATGAATGAACTATTCCTGTATCCCTGAGTAACTTTTCTTTTCCACACATTTTGGAATCAACATCCAATATCATCTGACTACTTCACTGCAACCTGTCCTTATGAATTTAGTGACACTTATAGAGTGACTCATCTACTTACCCCAATGGGCATTCCAGGAAATTGTCCTTGTTTATTGCCATCTTCAAATAATGGAAAAGCACAAAAGAATGAGAGAAAAATAATTATTTTTACTATCTGATCCTAAATGTTAAAGAAGCATCCTATTCTTAAAGGATGTCCCCATTTTTTGCAAATTAATGCACCACTGAAGACACAAACTATCTATATAACTGCTCTCAAGTTCCATTAAAATTAATCAGAAGTCCTTTTTAATGTCTTTGAGAGTTGCTTCAAGTGGCAAAAATCAGAAAATCTACCCATGGGGTGCATTCAACTAATTGCGATTTACTTCTCAACTAGTCATTCTTTAGCCCAAGGCTGCAACTGCATAAAACTGAAACAACTCCTTAGGTGACAAATGCCAGTCAAACCAGTTTTTTAGCATGATATAGTTTTAAATGACCCATTGGGTTCCTGGATATTTTTAACAAGTCAGAATGATGATGTGATGAACTCAGTCCAGATGTAATGTGTTAAAATTATTTTCTCTGTACGTTGAACCCACCATATGCTCCCTCTCAGTTGGTATTGGGGAGCAAGTAGGGGAGTAAGAATAGATTACACACAGTGAAGAGAATAGAGAGTGACAGATAATGCATGTATTTGCATGGCACAGATGAATAACAACAAAAAAGTCGAGAGTAGAACAGTTGTTACTAGCGACCAGGAGAGGCAGGTTGAGGGGGTAGAGGAAGAGCAGTGGTGGACAATAGGTACAAAATAATTCTATGTGCCCTAAATGAATCATTGTGCAGTATATGCATGTATTGAAAGCACACATGGTGCCCCACAAATATGTACAAATAAATATTAAAACAAATAAAAAATAATAATAAAATAAAACATACATGACAACTCAGTATGAGTGGTTAGGATCTTATTCTAAATAAAAATATTCAGTAAGATGACTACTTGATTTTCAAGTGTAAGTTGGTAAGTTGTACTTATGAGAAATGTTTAGTCAGGACATGGTATTTCAGAGTAGCAATACAGAAGTTTTACTGAAGGTCAAAACTTCTAGTTTCATCAGCTATGTTTCAATAAAAAATAAATAAAATAAAATGCATTAGGTAAGGTGACAATATAATAAAATATAATTACTTATGCTTAAAACCCCCAAACTTCCAGTCTCCAGTAATTATATTGAAAAGAAAATAAAAAAGCATATGAGCAGACACAAGCTATACTTAGAAAAACTTTTTTAGAACCTTGGCTCCCATTAGCAAGAGCCGTTCTAGGCTATCTGGTTAGAATAGCAATGTCACACACATCCTCAGCTTCATTAAAACAAGGATGACCAGGATGACCATTGCAATTCATTCTATGAAAGGTGGACCGCAACTACAGTGGCCTTTGCATTCACTTCATTTCAGCCGCTCATTTCAGTGGTTGTGCTTAGGATTCAGAACACACAATTCAGAAAGTCTGCTCCATCTATACAATCGGAATCTTTGATCTCCCTCTCCTGACTGGAAGCGCCCTGCCTTTCATTAGTCTCCCTCTTTACTCCCCTTACACCTGTTTTCCCCCTTCACTGAGACCTCCGGTTTTCTCCATTTCCTCCCATTTTATAGGCAAGAAAACTGTTTCACAGAGGTTAAGTAACTTGCCCAAAGCATTACATCAAATCAAAAGTATTAGCAAATATAGACATCCCTTTATTTTTAAAAGTAAAAGAAAATGCTTCAATTCTAATTACAAGGTGCCATCAGTTGACAGATATGTTCTGATTTCCATGGTGTTAAATGTGTGAAAAAGTGCATCTAAGAGTCAATGAAATATGACAAGTGAGGGATACATGGTGCAAACCCAGGTAGTTGAGATCCAGAGCAGAGTAGTCTTCATCATTTTGCTATTCTGCCTCATAAAAACCCTACAAATATGCCGAATGGTTCATCATGAATTCATGCTCTCAAACTTTACCTGGGCTTTCAGTCCCGTTCTTTAGTCTCTGTCTTTTCTCCTTCTTATCTCTTCTCTCATCTCTTTTCTTCCCTTCACTGATTATCCAAAGCGTTTCTACTCTAAGTTTTCTACTTAACACCTATCCTCGTTCACTTTTTCTGGATGACTGTGCATCTCGCTTCACTGAGGAAATGAGACCAGCAGTCACCCTCTCTCAGCTGCTCCGCTGCACACCACACCCCCTGTAGACACATTCATAGCCGCAGAGAGCCTCTCTTCCTCTGTTGCAGAGGGCACGCTATCCCCGCTTCTGTGAAATGCTGGCGCCTCCTTATTCTCTTATTCCTACTGCTTCTTTCTCCCTCTGACTCGTCCTTCTCTCCTCATATTCAACTTCTCTTTCTTTATTGGTTTCTTTCCCTCAGCCTGTAAACACGACCAAGACCCAATCGGTAGCCTTCCATTCCAGTCTTTCTTCCTCTTCTCACCTAACCTTTGTAGAGTACTCCAAAGTCATCGTCTTCGCTTCCTCTCTGCCCACAACTTCTCCTTCCCCAACACTCAGTTGAAATTGCTCTTAATAAGCTCCTCAGTGACCTCCTATTTTTTAGATCCAATGGAAATTTCTTTGACTTCATTTTATTAACCGCCTTTACTGAATCTGTGTAATGTTGTTGATTTCTTCCCTCTTTGTGAAAAGCTCTATCTCTTTGGATTCCAATGCATCACACTCTCTTGATTCCTCTTATCTCTTTGTTTCTTAATCACTGAAGGGTTGGTGTTTCCCAGATTCTCTCCTCAGGCTACTCTTGTACCCATTTTCCCTACTTTCCTCTCATGTTTTAAAGGATTGCCTACATGTTGACCAGATCCCAAATCTAGACTTCTTTCCTAAGTGCTGTATCCCAAATGTTTATTTCCAGTTTCCACCTCTTCCTTGCCTACTCACCATCTCCAGTTGGATATCACTCATCTCAGACTTAACATGTTCAAAACCAGATTCTTGATTTCCCTTTTCTAAACCTATTCCTATAGCCATTTTTATTTCCAGCTGATGGTAATTCCAACTTCCCAGTGCTTAGCACCCAAAACTTAGTATTGTCTTCCATTTCTTTCATTTTCTTGTACCCCATATCCAGTCCATCAACAAGTCCTGTTCCTTCTGTTATCAAAATATAGTTACAATATGATCACTTTCATCATCTCCACTGCTACCACCCTTATCTATTCCATTACCACGTCTCACCTAAATTATTGCAACAGCTGCTAGCTGAACTTCCTGCCTCATCCTTTGCTTCTCTCCAGTCTGTTCTCCACTGAGCAGCCAGAATGGACTTCTGACCACCTCTCTGACCTCTTCTCCTACCAGTATACACCAAAAACACTCTTCTCACATTACACTTGTGACAAGGTCATTGTCCTTGCTTCCCCCACCTGCAAACTGGATCATTCCTTCATTATGCATGACTCACCCTTTCATTTTATTAGAATTTTACTCATATTTTCTCATCAGGAAGAGCTTCTCTTAGTATTCTATATAAAATAGCTCTTCTCCATCATTCTTTTCTAATTGTGCTTTACTTTTTCTTGATAACGCTTTGCTTTTTCTTATCACATCTGACACTTTACATGTATATTTTTTGGAGGGGGCTTCAGAATGAAAGGTGTTCATTATTGACCAAATGCATGGCACTCCTTGTTTATTTAATTAGCTAGTTATGTGTTCGTTTATGATATTCATAGCTATGAACTCACTACTCAACATGGAAACTCAAAGCATAAATTATTATATATGTGTGTGCACGTATGTGTGTATATTTATACTTATTTATATGAGTATATGTGTATATGTAAACTTAAAATTAAAATATAGATTTAAATCCCCCTCCCCAGCTAGAATGTAAGCTTCATGGGAGCAGGGAATTTGTTTTGCTCTTTCTGCATGTAGTATAGTGCCTGATATGTAGGCACTCAAAAATAAAATAAGCACTGCATATTTATACATCAATGTTTTCAAGAGTAACATAACTGTCAACATGTCCCAAACCAGAATTAAATCCCCACATTCCTCCCTGCCTTCAGCCTTCTCTCTCTACACTCCTTTCCTTGACTTTGCTCCCCAGAAGCATAGAAGTGCTGTGAGTCCTCCCCCATGCCTTTGCCTCTGCTGTCTTCTCCACTTGGAGCAGACCTCCTCCTATCTCTGCCCTTTGGCTCTAGGACACCTGTAAAACTCCTTTTTCAAAAAGTTCACTGTGATTCACCTCCCTGAGATGCTTTCTTTTCTCCCTCCCACCCTTTTCTTCTCCTCAGGGTTCTCCCATGCTAATCTCTATCCCTGTGCTGACACACTGTGCTAAAATGCCTTGCTTCTCTGATAACCTTCCCCAAAAGGCTGTGAGCTCCTTGAAGTTCAGGAAGCAAATCCAAGACTTCACCCTTGACCTTTTCCTACATACCTATATCCCTGTGCTGACACACTGTGCTAAAATGCCTTGCTTCTCTGATAACCTTCCCCAAAAGGCTGTGACAAGCTCCTTGAAGTTCAGGAAGCAAATCCAAGACTTCACCCTTGACCTTTTCCTACATACCTAGGGGGTATATAGCAGCAGGTGTTAGTATGCCCCGTTCACAGATGGAGAAACTGAAGTACACTCCATCCAGTTTCTGAGCAGGAGCAAAAGCCCAGAGCCTCTCAGCACCCCTCTTCAGAGCTACTTCTTCCTTGCACTTGGGGAGGGGGCTGGTTCCCCGTGGCTTCAGTAAACCTCACTATAAAGCCCTGTGTCTTTCTGGAAGGTAACCATGGATACTATGGAGCTGGCACAAAATCTTTTGTTTAGTGGGGACTACAAGTGTTCTTCAGGATGTTGAGGGGATTTTGAGGCAAGGGGCAAACCTGGAGCAAAGGAGAGACTTTTGCCTCCGGGCCCTTGGCTGGGTGTGTTTCAATTAAGGTGGACACTAATGCTCAGCAGAGCCCTGAAGGAGTGACAGGTCTCTAACCTGGGACTAAGATATTAACTAGATCTGAGGCAAGAATGGAAGGGGATCCCAGGCACTTCCTCTTCTTGGAAAGCGCAGATCTGGCTGGGAAATCGGGAGTGGTGCGCTAAGGAAAGCTTTGGCAGCAGCAGCCCTGGCTCCTGAGGGGACCCAGGCTAGAGCCTGGACACGACGTCTCCCGGCCCCAGTCACAGGGAGCTTCCCGCAGCCCCAGCTCCCTCTCTTCTTCTTCCAGCCCAGGGCCACAGTCAGGCAGGAGAAGTTCATACCCCGCATGTCGCAGGGATCCTCCTTATTTCCTCGGAGCCTTTGCCGACCGTCGGGGGGGGGCGTCCCTCCTCTAACTCTGAGAGTCCAAGGTCTTCCCTCACATCCCTCAATTCCCTTTATTCTCAGACGAGGCGGCGGGGAGAGCGGGAATCCGGGAAGCCCCACTCTCCGCAGAACCGGCGCGGAGCTGGGCCCCAACTTTCTGGTTCCCGCGCGTAATGTCACTCCTCCCGAGGTGGGACGGAGAAGCCAACCGCACGAAGGCTCGGTGCCGCCAGGTGGAGTGCGTGTGGCCAAGCCTGCCTGTTTCCTGAACTGAAATCCCCAGGGGAGGGAGGGGAGCGGAGGGTGCGGGAGATGGACTTGGAGGCGAGAGGTGGCGGCGATTTCCAGGCGCTTTGACGTAGACTTGAAGAGTCGCCGAACACTCCCATCGCTTAAGAAGAGTCACGGTAGCCTTCAGGACGTGGAAGCTGGGGACGGTCTCTCGCCACGGGAGCAGCCTGAACACTTCCTCTCCTCGCGCTCGAGGGAACCCGGAGAGGGCCGGGCAGGTGAGTGTGGAAGGGCGACCTAGGAGTAGAGCCGGAGTAAGGAGGTGAGTGGGGCCCGAAGGACAGAGACAGTCCCTGACAGTTCCTCCCTGAGGAGGGTGAGGTCGCAGAACCAGGCGCGGGGCTAAGACGCACCGAGCACCGCGCGGGGCTCGCAGCGGGGCGCACGGAGGACCCCAGGGTTAAGCAACTGAGAGCAACAGCTCTCCAGGCTCCGAGAAGCCTCTCCTTAAAAAAGGGAACCCGAAGGAGCCAATATGAGCGCTGTACCTCGTGCAGTCCCGGACAGTGCCAACTTCAGCACCCTGGACAGCGCCCCGCCCTCCGTCCTCTAAAAACTCAGCACTGACAGCTTAGACTTACTCCCTAAGGAAAAACAACCCTGGGGGGACTCGACTATGATACTGCAGTTCAGAAAAGGACACGATAAATGTGATTTTGCTCAAGCAGAGATCATGTACAAGTTATATGAAAGATAGAGGAAATATTTTTTGAGTAACTTTGTATCTCACACATGCCCCTTCAAAATAGGAACATGCGTGACCAAAGACAGTTTCTGAAATATTTATTTAACGGTACCTCGATAGGTACTGCAGCTGTGCAGAACAGAAAAATTCATCTTATGGTGTTCTCATTAAATGTTCCCATTTAGAAGTATTCCCATGAGCTGTTCCTTGCTTCCCTTCATGATACTAATATCTAAAAGGTTTGGAAATATAAGATAAACCTAAAAGTGAACTGTATGTGACCTTCCTGTTTTATCTTTATGTTAGAGTTGTTTACGTGTGATCATACATTTTGTATGGTCTTTGAGGAGTCAGACACACTTTTTTTTCTGGGAAAAAAATTTTAGGTTATTATGACTTTAAGGGCATCATTTCTTATTGCATTTGTCTGAAGTGGCAACATAAAAATCATTTCAAGGTGGAATGTGGTTGCTTTGATTTTATTACAACAGGCATTGAGAGCCAGAAAAGTTGAATGAGGGGCAAATAATTATTAAAAAATCTTGAGATTTATAGCAAGAAGAAAGAAATTAGAAAACATTATCTTTATAAAAGTTACATCAGAATTGCAGAACATTTTAGATATTTGTAATATGTCTGTTGATTCTACTCTAATGAGTTAAATATATATCCCTTGGTTTCCACATATATACACCCATACTTTTATCACACTGTCTTGTGTTCATTTTTATTTCATTTTATAATTGTGATGTCTTTTCAAAAAACTTAAAAGTCACTGTGAACAGGAAAGCATCCAAAGGTAAAACATATTCAAATTCCTAATTGTATAGGAGTCATAGATTAGGATAGCTAGGCTTAGTTAAGATATTATAGAATAATTAGAGTCATGCAAGCATGATTTTAAATGTTCACTTAATACTCTCTTAAAGTATATTTTTCTGTAGCAGTGCTTCCCAAGCAGCGCACTATCCAGTGCGCCACCGGGCCGGCCCTTTATTACATTTTATAATTGTGATGTCTTTTCAAAAAACTTAAAAGTCACTGTGAACAGGAAAGCATCCAAAGGTAAAACATATTCAAATTCCTAATTGTATAGGAGTCCTAGATTAGGATAGCTAGGCTTAGTTAAGATATTATAGAATAATTAGAGTCATGCAAGCATGATTTTAAATGTTCACTTAATACTCTCTTAAAGTATATTTTTCTGTAGCAGAGAGAAACAGATTCTCTTATTCATCTTACTAATAAGCTCCTATTCCTAAGAACACATCTTAGGAATAAAAATTTCTTAACTTAAATACAGTCACTACTTGGCCTGGCAATGAGTCACTTTACATTGAATGGGGCTTGTAATATGGGAGATAAGACTTTTCCTGCTTAGTGACAATGATGTGTTTCCTTGCTGGAACCAAGGTTCTTAAGGGCATACTTACTTTCTTTACTGGGGGGATCATGAGCAGGGACTGATGAGATATTTCCATCCTGTTCAGTTTCAGGGCCATGGCCGATCCTGGGAACAGAGGAGGGATCCACTGCCCCTTGAGCTTCACCTGCTCCCTGCTCATTATGGGAATGTGCTGTGTGTCTCCTTTCTTCTGTCATAGCCAGACAGACCTGCTGACCCTTAACAGGGCTGATCCTCAGTGCTGGGAATCCTCCTCAGTGCTCCTCCTAGAAATGTGGAAGCCTCGCATTTCCAACACTGTTTCAGGCTTCTGGGATTTTATGATCTACCTGAAGTCATCTGAGAACTTGAAGCATGGTGCACTGTTTTGGGATCTGGCCCAACTCTTCTGGGACATCTATGTGGACTGTGTCCTCTCCAGGAACCATGGCTTAGGAAGGAGGCAATTGGCAGGAGAGGAAGAGAAAATTTCAGCAGCACAGCAACTACACACAAGGAGTAAAAAAGGTGGTTAATCCCAGCTCCCATATCTTTTGAAAGGGTCAATCAATTATGAATGGGCTAAATTGTGAAGAAGAAGGGAAAGGCTTTAGGGGAATCCAATGTCATATATATTCCTCTTCAGAGGTGAACACCATGAGCACACAAGTGATAGGATGATAGCACTTCTTATTTTTGCATTTTATAGTAGTTTATATTAACATGTTATCCCCCTCCTCATACTTCATGTCAACAGCAGCAAGGAAGAGTCAGAAAGACAAGTAAGGAATAGCATGATTCCCAAAATACAACATAAAGATACAAAGGGAAGTCCCAAGACCAACACTGTTTTCCATTAGCCTGAGCATTGGCAGTCATAACCTGGTGTTCACTTGCTGTGGAATTGGGAAGACTTGACTATAAGCCAGGGAAACATTCTCAGCACACAAACTCTTGCCCCTTTTAAACTGAAAAAACATTGCTTTCATGCAAATGGAGGAGACTTTTGAGAGGTACTTAGTTGATGAAATAAAGAGTAAAGATTCATCTGGCACATAGATTTACTCCTTGTTGCTTTTTGAATGAATCTCAACTAAGTAACTTCCAGAAAGCTGAGTAATTAACTTTTAGTAAGCTGGAATTCCTACAAATTTTAGAGATTTTCAGTGAAATAAATTTTATATTCAAATAGTCTTCTCTGGAGGTAAAGAAGAAATATCCTTTATTGAATTAGAATGAGGGTGAGTGCGCTCCTGTGAGTAAGCAGAGCCCTATTCATACAGTTTTTGTTTCTTTTTTGGTGTCATTTCAACCAGTGAGCTTCCAAACCTTGTTGCAAGGGCTGTTCGGGTGACAGTAACTCTTTACAATTATTTATGCATCATTGGAAAACTGGGGCATAACTTATTTGTGCATTTGTACATTTTATTGTGAGAATTGTTATATATTCCCATAATCTCTCTATTAAAATAGCAACGAACAGTAATAATTTTAATGTACTCTTTCCTAAGATATTTCAGAGCATTTATATATCTAGTTTGTTTTAACCTCAGTAACTAAAGATCCTCATGATTCGCTGATCAATAAAACCAGATAATTCAATGTTATTATTTGTAGATACATTTATTATTTTGGTAAGTGCTATTGTGACTTAAACCACTTTCCTTTTTTAGAGGAAATATTCTTTTAGCAGCTTTGCTACTAAAATAGAAATACAAAATGAATGTCTTTAAATGTTGGTTACCATTATTAAAACAATATTTTGAACAGAAGCTGCCCAGGCCTCAGAATCAGTAAGGACCATATATTTTCTTCTCTTCTGCTGAGGGTGGTCCATAGGGCCCTTTCTCCTATTCTTATCGTAGTCAGCTGTCATACTCAAATCATTACCAGTTTTTTCCGTATCTTGTACTCCTTTTGAATAACTCAAAGATATGTCTGCAGAATAAATGAAAATAATTTTATTTGTGTTCAGCTGAACATGAAACTAGTTTTGGAAGCCACTTCCTTCATCTTGCTACAGAGCTGCTATTGACTCAGCTGGTCTGCAAACTTTAGGGAGAGTTCCTATGCAAGTAGCCAAGTAGCAGGAGTGAACATTTCACTTTATTGAAGTTATCTTAATGTTTGACACAAACAGTTGTTTGTAGATCAGGAAACAAGACTTTCCATTTGGTTTGTATAATTACAGTCAAAGAGGGTCTTGGGTCAAGGAGATACCATGTCCAAAAGTTAAATAGTTACAGGA
This sequence comes from Galeopterus variegatus, assembly GCF_000696425.1. NCBI lineage: Eukaryota > Metazoa > Chordata > Mammalia > Dermoptera > Cynocephalidae > Galeopterus > Galeopterus variegatus. The sequence goes on along the minus strand of NW_007730988.1, from coordinate 31,814 downwards.
ACATTGAGATTTCATTTCAAGAGGCCTGATTAAATCTCTAGAGGCTCAACTGGGCTCTGGATGTACTTGCATGAATCCTCCAATAATTTTTTCTTTTGTGCCTGGGGGATAATATGCTGCCAGGTTGGGATGGGGGTGAAGGTGAAGAAGTGTTTGTTTCTGTAGTTCTCAGGAAAATCACATCATCAGGTCAGAAGGGAGAAGTAAGTGTCTACATAATACGCAAAAAGAGACTTGTTATTTTGATGTCTTCAAACCAAATAGTTTAAATGTACTTGCAAAATCTTACTATGAATCATGCTTTGTTAAAAACATAAAACCCTATATAATTTTTCATGTTAATGCATCGTATTTGTTAATACACAAATGCCTGATTTTCCACTTTACTCACTCCAAGAAATTTCCTAATCTTGGGCAAGGTAATTAATTTAGTTAGCCCTCAGTTTCTTCATCTGAAAAAAAGAGTTATGGAAAGAATTAGATGACCCATAAAGTTTCTTCATGCTCTCTGTTCTACTGTTTTTGATTATATAAAGAAGAAACCTATGAAAGGCATTTATTTGACTATAGAAATAATCTTACTCCAAGATTAAGAGCTTTACCCTAGGACAGTTGATCGAGCTGGGTGATGACGTGGACATCGGGGCAGTTTATAACAATGATAGGCAGGAGCAGAGGAGGTTCGGAAATGAGAATTCAAAAATATCTGAGGGCTAGAGATGTCATTATGAGAGAAGACTCCAAAGTCCATTGTTCTTTAGTCTGGAACAATGTGGGCTAATAGTTAAATGCTAAAGTATTCAAAGAAAGGTGTGAAGAAGATGTGCCCAGACATAATTACTAAATTCTGATAGACTGTGTCAAGGGAGAGAGAGATCAAGAGAGAGAGAAAGACTGATTAATTGATTTAGGGAAAGAGTACATTGATAATGCCCAAATAGAAAATAGCAGTTGAAGTTAACTCATGGCTTAGTAAAGGCATCAATGCAAATGAAGAGATTTTGAAGTACATTCTTGTTTGTGTAAAAAATGATGGCCTCTTTCTTCAGCACACCTTGCTCTGCCACTGGGAAGGATAGAAAAATCTGCTTTTCTGGGCCTGGCAGTTTGTATGTTCTAGAAATATAGTGGGTCTTTGCTTTTCTCTGTGATGAGAAAATTAAAATTTAGATTTATTATGTGATGGTGTTTTCAGTTGGTGTCTGACTAGCTGGCAAATATTCATACTGCTTATTTTTTCGATACTATACACAAGAGAAAATAATGCTTCAAAACCACAAATAATTAGACACATAAGTGCTTGATTTCCCACTTTACTCCAAGAAATTTCCTAAGCAACATACTCAGCAACTACCCATCTAGAAATGTATTCTAAGGAAACATTAAGAGATACAGCCAATGACATAGCACAATGCCCTTTATTACAATACTATTTATAGTAACAGAACATCTGGAAATAATCAAAATGCTCCACAATACGGTAATGGTTAAGTAAATTATGGTATAAAGTATGTGTGCATAAAACCATGGTTATGTGTGGAAGATTATATTATGGGTGGTTTAAAATTTTTTCTTTATATTTCTGTATTAAAATAGGACCATTTTTACTTTTTCAATAAGACAAATATATCTATGCACATTAATTAACAAGAAAATGTATTCATTATAATTTATTTAATTTAGATTATATAACTAAACTGCATAGGATACAAAACTTTGCTTACATACAAATTTACATATACACCCCTGTAATAAATTTACGTAAAATTTTGATAGCAGAATGGCAGAAACATCAAACTTTCTTTTTAAAAACAATTTATTGATATTTAATTAACCTGAAAATAATCTGGTAACCTTATGAAGTTCCTTTTCTCTACTTTCAGGTGCATATTCTCAGCTTCTAAGAACCCCTTTTCCAAAGAAGAAAGAGCTGATTGAAGATTTGATAAATATGCATGTACACAGGAGTGGGTCTAGGTTCATTGGAAGAGTGAATCTGGAAATAAAGAGAAAATAAATCTAACCTCAGAACTAACTCACACCTTGGAATTTAAGAAAATGTATATATAAATATTTTTTCTTAACTATTGATCATTTATTTATTTTAAATGGTGGGAATGTCCAGAGATAAGTATTAAGCCAAATCTCTCAGAGTACTTATTTAAAGCATCATTATTTTAGGCTGCTAGCATGTTCCTTCAAATGGTGACATTATTGCCAGACCATCCCACTGTCTAAAGGAGTTAAGTAACTTCCAAAGATGACTTGGGATTGGGAGACTCAGATACTTTGTATTCATTTGATAATTTGTTGTGGGATGCTTGACACTGTTAATGAACTAGGGTGCCATACATTTAACTTGAATACGCTGCATGACTTCCAAGCCATTAACCACCGGACTGCTTATGCACAGGCATATAAGCAACTATATTTATCAATTACCAGTTACCAATGGTCCACGATACCTGCATCTTGTTTGAGAGAATATTTTTGAATACTGGATGAAGCAAAAAAATAAAACAAAACAAAAAAACTGGCAAATAAAGCATTCTTCTATTGGAAATTAATTAGCAATTAATTTAATTAATAAAACTAATAAAAGTTCTGGACCCTAAGTAATGTTATTGGAGTCTCTTTATTTCAATATTTAATGTTACCATCAGTGATGTTCAAACTCTAATAAAACTGTATAAGTATAAATAAGTATAAATTATTTCCCAATTAGCATATTTCCTATTTGATTGAATATTAAAACTCTATAAGTGGTTATACTTTGCATTAAAAAGCAAAATAAAAGTAAAATGAACAACATTATAAGAGAAGAATCCATAAATAATTTTTCCCTGAAAAATGAACAGGCTGAAATGAGGTTTATAGCAGAGAAGTTCAATTAGCAAAGTTATTTGAGTTCCAGACACAAGGCTATTTTTATCTCTAATTATTCCCACCTCTCCAATCATTCTATTATAACGAATGATTGAGAGCCAGTTTGAATGTCAGATATGTTAACAATTCCCTTGCTTTTTCCATTTCAAAGGAAGCCTCAGTAAATATTTTCATTGAAGGTTTAGGGCCTTCCTTAAGCTAGAAATCTTATCTAAAGTGTTATTCTCAGATGACACAGTTTCATGAGAGGATTAGCCAAGTCCTTACAACACGGAAAGGAAGAAAGCCTGGGGAAAGAGCTGGGAGAGACGGCCCAGCCTTAGCTCTTAGTTAGTTGGGAGGATGAGCACTTTAAAAAGCTGCCACCCTTTCACTGCCTGTTCTACATAGGCTCACGATTTTGCTTTTGTGCTCCTTTCTCTAATGTCTTTCATCCTATTCTTCAAAACCATCACATAAACTCATTACCTCTTGCAAATCATTGAAAAGACACCACTCTTGGATAATGAGCTTGTAGAAGAGCCTGCCCTTTGCTCCTCCTTCACCTTGGTACTCCACAACAGGGCTTGGCTATACTTTTTTGTAAAGGGTCAGATAATAAATATTACAGGCTTTATGGGCCATCCTGTCTCTGTCACAACTAATCAACTTCTGCCTTGGTAGAACAGAAGCAGCTATCATAATACATAAATGAATAAGCATGGTTGCATTCCAATAAAACTTTGTTTACAGACACTGAAATTTGAATTCATACCACTTTCAGGTATCACAAAATATTATTCTTCTTTTGACTTTATCAACCATTTAAAAAAATTCAATAAGCACTCTTAGCTCACAGCCTGTACATAACAGGCAGTGAACAGGATTTGGCCCATCACTGTAGCTTGCTGACCCAGGCTCTAGGGCATGCATATCCAGTTTGTAAGGAACAAGTTGGGACGATTCAATAAGCACTCTTAGCTCACAGCCTGTACATAACAGGCAGTGAACAGGATTTGGCCCATCACTATAGCTTGCTGACCCAGGCTCTAGGGCATGCATATCCAGTTTGTAAGGAACAAGTTGGGACGAAGTAAGGAGGAGAGTGAATATATTAATGACAAAACCAAAATAAAAAATTTATGATAGGCTGAAAAGCAAATTTAAAAATATTACAATGAGATTGAACATGAATAACCCTATCCTAATCCTATATAACTGAACATGATTTCACTCTGTAAACAATAGTAGGAATTACAGATCATGTGAATAAAAATTCACAGCCTCTCTGAATGTAACATGGACTGAAGGTCAAGATCATAAACCAAACATTGGAATCATAACAATATGTATTGAGAGAAAGTATAGATTAGTGGTTAGAGGACAGGCTCAGGAGCTGAGTTCAATTCCCAACTTCACAAAGTACTGGCCAAATGACTTTGGATAAGTTACTAAACTTTTTTGTGTCTCAGTTTTCTCATAAAATAAGATACCTGCTTTCTAGGTTTGTTGTGAGGATTAAATGAGTTAGTACATACAAAGTGCTTAGAAACTAGGCATTCAATACTAACAGTAAAAAAAAAAAAGTTAGCTATTACTTCGGACATTATTAAGTTAAGCATCTATATAACCTAATCCAACATACAAGGAAAAAGACACACAGGTGTTTTGGTGAAAATCATCAGATGTGCTGCTCTAGAGACATTCACATTATGTTTTTATTTTATTTTATTTTGAGATACTTATTGATTCATATACTGTTGTGAGAAATACAGAGACATCTGTATAACTTTCATCCAGTTTCCCCAATGGGAACATTCTAGTACAACATATAGCACAACATCACAGCCAGGAAACTGATGTTTCAAATCCAGAGTTTATTTGGATTTCACCAGTTTTCCATGTAGTCAATTGTTTGTATGTGTATTTAGTTCTTTGCCAAACCTGTTCTCTAGCAGGAACATCCACAAAGAAAATTAGGTCATTAATTCAGTAATTTAAATGATATGTGAAGAAGGCAGTTGCATGCATTCATGTAGACCACACACTTGAATATTTCTGCCAAAGTATTCAAAGTAAGAACGGCCCTTTGATGGAAACTCGGCACATCTGGATTCAACTCTGCCACTTCTTTCCTTTCTCTTCCCTGCCCACCCTGCCTTGAGGCTTTACTCTGAACTGAAGAACTAAGACACATGAGTAGGGAGATTAAAAAATAAAACTTTTCTTCTTCATAGTTCATACCAATCTATTGACAGAGAGTTCTACCTCTCTCGTAATTCTTTTAATACACATTTTGAAAATGCATTTTGCCATCACATCAAGGGGACTTTGAACCTGGACTCCTTCTCACTTCAAATTGGGCAAGCAATTTGATCAACAAGGGTAGAGAAGGCCCTGCACACCTGCTCAGCTCCACCATACAGGTCCATGGGTACCGAAGACTGTCGACCTGATATCAACAAACGAGAGAGTCTTTCAGAGAAATGCACCTGTAGGTTTGCCTTGGGTTCAGTGTCCTCCCAAAACTTAATCCCCACTGTAACTGTTGAGGGTGGCAATCCTATTATGGTAATTGAGAGGTGGGGCTTTGAATAAGTGATTAGATTGTAGGACCACGCTGTAGTGAATGGATTAATAATGGTGGTCAGGGTGTGGTTCTGAAAGCTTTAAAAGAAGAGCATATGAGAAGTTAGTTTCTCTCTGCTCCACATTAGTCTACCATGTGAGACTCTGGGGTCACTGTTGCCACCTCCAGATGTGTTCCCTGGACTTTGGACCTCCCAGTCTCTGAAACTGTAAGCAATAAATTTTGTTTTCTTTATAAATTATCCAGTTCAAGGTATTTTATTATAAGCAACAGAAATGGATTAATACAAGGTTCTCAAGGTGATCTTGATAAAGCTCTTGCACAGAGAAGAAATAGAATCCATTTCTGTTCAGTTCCTGAGGACAATGCTCTTTCCCTAAGCTAGCTAGCAAATAAGGTGGCTATTATTTATCATGATCAATGTTACTATTCCAACCAGGTTATGGGTTCTTAAGAGGCATTTTCCTATGGCTCCTAGCACAAATCTGAGTAGCTGGAAAGCCCACTATAGAGCAGTGGCTCTCAAACTCTGGTGTAGATCAGAATCACCTGGAGAGTGTTAAAACAGATTGCTGAATCCCACCCTCAGAGTTCTGATTCAGTCTCTCTGGGATGGGGCCAGAGAATTTGTATTTGTTTTAAGTTCCCAGGTGATACTGATGAGGCTGGTCCAGGGACAAAATTTTGACAACCACTGCTCTGTAACTACTTGACTGATGGTTTTAGTGGCCCCTATGGTCTATTATAATAGGGATTGTGTTGCAGAAAGATCTATAATTTGGCAGTTATCAGCCATAAATTGCTATTCATAATCTTTAAGAGTTCTGTTTCTAGGAATTAATCCTACTAATGTATTAACATATGAGCACAAAGATATGTTATAAGGATACTCGCCAAAACTTTTTTTTTTTTCCTTTTTGTCTTTTTTACTGACCGGTAATGGGATCGCAACCCTCGGTGTCGCGCCCGTAACGGGGACTGGCAACAGGATCGCAACCCTCGGTGTTGCGCCTGCACCACGCTCAGCCAGTGAGCGGGAACTGGTCTCCACATGGGATCCGAACCCTCGGCGGGAGCGCCGCCACACTCCCAAGCGGCGCACTCTCCAGTGCACCACCGGGCCGGCCCTAAAACTTTTTTTGATAATAAAAAATTGGAAGCTACTTAATTATATACCAGTAAATAAATTATAGTACATTTATACCCTGGGATATTATGCAGCATTTAAAAAAGACATTGCTCAATGTCTAAGATACTGAGCAAGTGAAGAAAGCAAAAATATAGTGTGATGTAAGTTATGTTGGAAAAGTAAAGACATACACGTATGCAGAGGAAAAACCTGAAGGAAAACTCACTAAACTGTTACCAATGGTTATATCTGAGAAATAGGTGGGATAGGTAGAGGGCATGAGTCAATTTTTAAAAATCGGTGCAATTCAGCATTTTAATTTACAGTGAATGTGTAGTATGATATTATTTGTGTAATAAAAATAAGACCACAGGAAATGAAAACATGGAGAGGCTTGTTTTGGTAGTTATATACATTTGTTATAAGATTTATATTGTGGCTCCATCTGTGCTGTTTTCTGTTCAACATGAGGAGACGGTTCATGTCATTTTCACTCTGTTTATCCTCTAACACTGCTCCAGAGTGACAATGAATAATATGTTATGCCTGACTCCAAAACCTCGTCCAGAGGCAAACTTCTTTTAGGATATTCTGTTTCTCAGCCCACAGTGATAAAAACTTAAAATATGGCAATAAAGAAATAGGGAAGCAGTAATTCATTTCATATATGGGAATTTTTCTTGTTCGGCTGTTTTCTTTCTCAGTTCCAGTTCCTTGAAATGTTAAAATAGCCAAAGATATGCACCTAGCACCTAGCATGTTGCTTGGCATACACTTGGAATTTAATATATGTAACGGCTGAATTAATAGAGCACATAGACTGAATACCTGTGAACTTGACAGTTCAGAGGAAATGGCAATGGCAAAATAATTCACTTAAATGCAATTAAAAATCTATCTGGTCTCTGAATAAATCAGGAATGTGAGAGGAGGCTACCAGAAGGGTGAAATGTAGAGATTAATATTGGGTTATCTAATCCATGATTATTCTTCTAGGCATCTGAAATACTGAGCCCATGTCTTCCTTACAACAATAATCAAGCAAACCATATGTATTGAATATCTGCTCTGTACTAAGACCTCTCTCTTGAGCTCCAGATTGTACACATCGATTGCCTCTCTGATATCTCTATTTAGATATCTCTCAGGCAACTTAAACTTACTTAATATGTTCAAAACGGAACTCTGATTTGCCAACCCCAACTCAGTTTTCCCACATTTCCCCACTGCAATAAGTGCATCACCATCCACCCAAGCTAACACTATCACCTCTTGCCTAGACTACGATAGGCTCTTACCTGGTCACCCTCTTGCCCTTCTCCAGGTCACTCTCCACACAATGCCAGAATGTTTTAAAAATATAAACCTACCCCATTTCTAAATGAATACTCGGCACTGAGCACAGTGCTTGGAGCACAGTAAATTCTTGATGAATATTTGTTGAATAAATGAATGAGTGACTGAATGATGAACCAACTGGACATTCTTTTCTGCCTTCATGGAGCTTACATGCTGGAAGTCTTTTCTCATTGAAAAATTACTTCTTCTTTTTCATATATATATATATATATATATATATTTATATGTGATAAGAAAGACAGAATGAGTAATATATATGTCCATTAAGATTCCAGTAAACAGGCCAGCCCGTGGCTTACTTGGGAGAGTGTGGTGCTGATAACACCAAGTCAAGGGTTAAGATCCCCTTACCAGTCATCTTTAAAAAATAAAAAAGATTCCAGTAAACACTTCTAGGATTCCCAGGAAGTATTCGAGATTACCTTCTCAATGAACAAGGTAAATATACGGTGTTGAAATTTTCTCTTGTAAGTTTGCTAAACACTGTTTTTTATTTCCCTAGAATTTGCTAAATTTGAGGCTTTATTTTCTGATCATTTAAAATGATAGTTTAGACGGATGGTTCTAGGTGGGGAAGAAAGGAACAGGAATGACCCTCCCACATCCCTACCCTTAACCATGCATGCCCTTGTACATATAAAATCATGTCATCTGCAAACAGATCATTTTACTTCTTTTCTGACTTGGATGCCTTTTATTTCTTTTTCTTGACTAATTGCTCTGGCCAGAACTTCCAATACTATGTCGAATAGACGTGGTAGGAATGGGTATACTTGCCTTGTTTCTGACCTTAAAAAAAAGATTTCTGTTTTTCCCCTTCTGCCTGGTGTTAGCTATGGGATTTTCATATATGGCCTTTATTACGTTAAGGTAAGTTCCTCCTATTCTTAGTTTGTTGAGAGTTTTTATTATGAAAGTGCATTGAATTTTGTCCAACACTTTTTTTCTGTATCTATTGAGATAATCATGTGATTTTTACCCTTCATTCTGTCAATGTGGTACATCACATTTATTGATTTGCATATGTTGACACATCCCTGCATCTCAGGGATACATCCCACTTGCTCATGGTATATGATCCTTTTAATATGCTGTTAAATTCAGTTTGCTAGTATTTTCTTGAGAGTTTTTAAATCTATATTCACCAGGGATATGGGCCTGTAACTTTTTTTCTCACAATGCCTTTGTCTGGTTTGGTATCAGGATAATGCAGGCCTGATAAAATTATTTAGGAAATGTTCCCTCCTCTTCAATTTTTTGGAGGATTTTAAGAAGGCTTGGCATTAATTCTTCTTTAAAAGTTTGGTAGAATTCACCAGTAAAGCACTCTGGTCCTGGGCTTTTCTTTGTTGGGAGGTTTTTGATTACCTTATTTGTTATTCAGTTTCCTTATTTGTTATTGGTCTGTTTGGGTTTTGTTTCTTCATGATTCAGTCTTGGTAGGTTGTATGTTTCTAGGAATTTACCAGTTTCTTCTAGATTATCCAATTTGTTGGTGTATAGTTGTTCATAGTAGTCTCATGATCCTTTTTATTTCTGTGACATTTGTTCTCATGTCTTGTCTTTCACTTCTGATTTTTAGTTTTCAATTCTTTTCTTAGTTTAGCTAAAGTTTTGTCAATTTTGTTGATCTATTCAAAAAATCAACTATTTTTGTTGATTTTTTTCTATTCTCTATTTCATTCATTTCTGCTCTAATTTTTTTTTTTTTTTTGTCTTTTTTGTGACCGGTAAGGGGATCGCAACCCTTGGTGCGGTGTCGCTGGCACCGCGCACCGGCCATTCCTATATAGGATCCGAACCCACGGTGGGAGCGCTGCTGCGCTCCCAGCGCTGCACTCTCCCGAGTGCGCCATGGGGCCGGCCCTCTGCTCTAATTTTTATGATTTTCTTTCTTCCGCTAAATTTGGGCTTAGCTTTCTTTTTTTCCTCTTTTCCAGTTCCTTGAGGGGTAAAGTTAGGTAGTATACTTCAAATCTTTACATCTTCTTTTTTTCTTTTAAAGTAGGTGTTTATTCCTATAAAGTTCTCTCTTACTATTGCTTTTTCTGTATCCCCTAAGTTTAGTATGCTATATTTTCATTTTAATTTATCTTGAAATATTTTCTAATTTCCACTTTTATTTCTTCTATGACCTATTGGTTGTTTAAAAATGTGTTGTTTAATTTCTACATCTTTATGAATTTTTAAAGTTTTCTTTCTGCTGTCGATTTCTAGTTCTATTCCATTGTGGTTACAAAAGTTATTTGATATGATTTGTTAAGACTTGTTTTCTGATTTAATGTATGATTTGTTGTGGAGAATGCTCCATGTGTGCTTGAGAAGAATGTATGTGTTGCTGCTATTGGGTGAAATATTCTGTGTGTGTCTCTTGGGCCTATTTGGTTTATAGTGTTGTTAAAATCCACTGTTTCCTTATTAACTTTTTGTCTGGATACTTTATCCATTATTGAAAGAGGAATATTGAACTCTCCTACTATTATTGTATTGCTACCTATTTCTCCTTTCTGTTCTGTCAATGATTGCTTCATACATTTACATGCTCTGATGTTGGGTACATATATTATTATAATTGTTATATCTTCCTGACAAATTGAGCCTTTCATCATTACATAATGTTCTTCTGTGTCTCTCGGACCTAAAGTCTATTTTGCCTGATAGAAGTATGGTCATCCCTGCTCTCTTTTGGATACCACTTACATGAAATATCTTTCTCCATTTCTTTGCTTTCAGCCTATGATTTCTTAAATCTAAAGTGAGTCTTTTGTAGACAGCATATAGCTGGTGGGGGTTTTTTGTTTGTTTGTTTTTGTTTTTTTCCATTCAGCAACTCTATGTCTTTGATTGGGGACTTTAATCCATTTACATTTAAAGTAATTATTGATAGGTAAGAACCATTTTGCCATTTTGTTAGTTTTCCATCTGTCTTATATTTCTTTTGTCCCTCTTTTTTCCTCTTTTGACATCATCCTTTGTGTTTGTTGTTGTTGTTGTTTTGTATTGATATAATTTGATTTTTTTGTGTGTGTCTATCTCATATAAGTATTTTATTTGTACTTACCATGAGGCTTACATAAACCATCGTATAACAGTTTATTTTAGCTGATAGCAACTTAACTTCAATCACATACAAAAACTCTTCATTTTTAATCCCCCCACAGATTTTATGTTATTGACATTAACAATTTACATCTTTCTATATTGTATATTTGTTAATATATTATTATAGTTATAGTTATTTTTAATACTTTTTCTTTTAACTTTTATATTAGAGTTAAAAGTGATTTCACACTACTGTTTCAGTACTACAGTATTCTGCATTTGTCTTTATATATTTATCTTTGCCAATGAGTTTTTGGGTATAGTATTCTTTTTTGGCAGTTTTTGTTTCCAGTACTTTGAATATATCATCCCATTTCTTTCTGGCCTATAAGGTTCTGCTGAGAAATCTGTTTATAATCTTATTAGGGTTTCTTTGTACACAACAGGTCATTTTTTTCTTGCCACTTTCAAAATTCTCTTTTGTGTTTGTCTTTCGACAATTTGATTACAATGTGTTTTGGTGTGGACTTCTTTGAATTCATCTAATTTGGGGTCTGTTGGGCTTCTTGGATCTGAATGTCCATTTTCTTCCCCAGGTTTGGTAATTTTTTGGCCACTATTTCTTCGAATAAGCTTTCTGACCCCTTTTCTGTCTCTTCTGTTTCTAGAACTCCCACCATGCATATATTGTTCTACCTGATGGCATGCCATATGTCCCTTACACTTTCTTCACTATTTTCCATTCTTTTTTTCTTTGAGTTTCCGGATTCTTTCTTCTGCTTGATCTAGTCTGCTGTTGAACCCTTCTACTGAAATTTTCAGTTCAGTTACTGTAGTCTTCAGCTCCAAGATTTCTATTTAGTTCTTTTAAAATTTTTCCATCTTTGTTGAAATTCTCACTTTGTTCTTGTATTGTTTTCCTGAGCTTGTTGAGCATCTTTGATGGTCATTTTGATTTATCTGTCAGATAATTCATATATCTTTGTTTCCTGAAGGTCCATTTCTGGAGGTCTGTCTTATTTCTTTGTTTGAACAATGTTTCCCTGTTTATCTTTCTATGCTCTTTGTGTTGGTATCTGTGCAGTAGAAACAATAACCACTGTTCTTAGTCTTCACAGACTGGCTTTCTACAGAGAAGACCCTTGGCAATCAACCTGGTCAGAGATTCTGGAAGCTTCTCAAAACTTTATCCTACTCCCAGCTTCCATTTTTGTTTTTAACAGCCTCTGGCATCTAGAGTGTGAGGGGTCCTGTCAGGTGAAATAGGAGCCAGTTCCTCGAACAGTCCCCAGAAGAGTTAGAATGTTGGACACATGGTCCAATTGTTTCCCTCCTGAATAAGAAGCTGGCATCTGGGTTTTATTCACCTGCTTGCTTTGTGCTGAGCCTTGGGGAAGAGCTATGGCAAGTGCTTTCATGCTAGTCCAGACCATCATCTTTGTTCTCAAACCTTGCCCTTCTAATCCCATCACTCTACTTCCCTGCATTCCCTTCTCAACATTGAAACCTATAGTGGCAAATAAGGATGAAAGAGAAGCTGGGTGAAGAATTTAGAAGATGTACACAAGAAATTTTAATCTTAAATGGAATGACGATAATCTAACAAGGCAGTAAAATGAGAGGATTATGTCTTTTTTTTCTCACCACTGAAGCAAGAAACATTAGAGTTTTTCAAATCTAATTTCTTACTGCAAGTTTTAACCAAATTGTTCACTGCTGATTTTTAGTCTTACATTTGGAATTTAAAGAGGTTTGAGGAACTCTTTCTACACAACTTTCTCTTTTTAATTAAACTCTGATACTCCCTTGAAATCCCACTATCTTAGATCTTGATCCTGAATTACTCTATTCAGTTAATGTTAATAACTGCCAGAAACTGATCATCAGGTTTGCTGTTTTAGTCTACTAAACCTTTATGTAATGTAAAGTTCATCTTAACTTCCAAAATGTGTTGACCTCTTAGCAAAGCTGCAATCCAAAAGAGTAGTGACTACTAGGAAAATCACCACACTGGGTGAATATATTGACACTCAGTCTGAGTAAATTTTAGTATGTTACAAACAGTAGATCTTTATAATTTTTCCAACAATCTTCAACCTAAAAGAAGAAACCTGGGAGAATAAAGCAATCAGAAACTTCCTATTGTTATCTGATGTATCCATGAGAGAGAGAGAAGTAAACAAAGGTAATCAATACTTTAATTTAGCTTGCTTCACATATTCATCAGTATGGTTATCACATTTCTGGCTCTGATTAAGTATAGCATGATTTTGATAGGCATGAATAGATTATGTATAAATTATGGAGCATATTTTTTTAATCCATATAGCCAATGGCTAAGTGGAGTCTGAAAACAGGATCATGTTCAATATCAGATTTAATAAGAATACAAACTTAATTAAAAATATTTGAGTTAGTGGGCCGGACCGGTGGCGCACTGCTACAGTGCGCCGCTTGGGAGTGCAGCGGCGCTCCCGCCGAGGGTTCGGATCCCACATACAGACCGGTTCCCGCTCACTGGCTGAGTGAGGTACAGGCACAACACCGAGGGTTGCGATCCCGTTGCTGGTCCCGGTCCGGTACGGGCGCGACACTGAGGGTTGCGATCCGTTGCCGGACACGAAAAAAGACAAAAAAAAAAAAAAAAATTTTTGGGTTTGGGGGGATATAAAAAAAAAAAAAAATTTTTGGTTGGGGGGGAAAAAAAAAAAAAAAAAAAAAAAAAAAGAAATATTTGAGTTAGGAGTGATATATAATGCAAAACAGTAGCCATGAAGATTAACATAGATCGTTATGCTTAAAGACTTCAAAGAATAAGACTAATACAAAGGAAATAAGACTATAAACTTAAATCTTTTTTTTTCCTTTTTGTCTTTTTTCGTGTCCGGCAACGGATCGCAACCCTCAGTGTTGCGCCCACACCGGACCGGGACCAGCAACGGGATCGCCACCCTCGGTGCTGGACCCGCACCCCGCCCAGCCAGTGAGCGGGAACTGGTCTGTATGTGGGATCCGAACCCTCGGCGGGAGCGCCACCGCACTCCCAAGCGGCGCACTGCAGCAGTGCGCCACCGGGCCGGCCCTGTAAACTTAAATCTTAATAATTAGTATTTGTTGTATCATCACAAAGTACAGAATACCATAATAACAAAAAGAGAAGATATGTACCTTCTTGCTAATATTATAAGCATGTTTGTATAATAATGCATACTTCCTACAGAAGCATCTCAATGGTTCTACTGAGATTGTAAGTAAAAGCAGAGGTGAGTTTTTTAAGACATACTTTTTTTGTATTTTATACAAGATGGATAATGCTAATTGCACATTTATACGTTATTGCATCATCTGAATTTAGAAATACACTTTACCTTTTTATGATTTTCTTTTAATGATGTAATGATGCATGTATATATATGAGGGTACTTTGAAAAGTTCTTGGAAAAATAGAATTAAAAGAACATAAATCTTTCCATCAACTTTTTGAAGTACCCCCCCCCACACACACACAGAGACCTTGATAAAGTCCCTTAAAATATGCATGAATCTTTTAGCTTTAGGTATTAAACTACATAAATGTTGGGATATTATCTTCCAAATATGTGTAGTGGACCTGGTCTATTAGGAATCCAAAATGTGCAATATAACCACTATATTCGTGGGGGCTAACCCAATACAACATTTTAGAAATCAGCAGCTTTCATGAGCTCATTGGGAGAAACAACAAAGTAAAAATAAAAACAAGATGAAGATGTCAAAGACTAAAAAACTTTTCTTTACAGCCCAATTTTATGTGAAATTTTCCTATAAAGGTCAAGTGGATATTGACTTTGCTTTGAATACTCATCATGACCCCAAGGATGCTTAGATGGAAATACAGTGGGTGGAATTTCATGTTGGCTTAAGAATCAGGCACAAGGAGTTCTCATCTGTCTTTGTCTCAGGCAGTCCAAGCATGCTCTGGCATCTTTGTGAACTTGTTTTCTCTAATACAAAGATTGTAACTCCAACTCCATTTACTGTAGAGCTTTTCAGAATCACCAAATAATTACTTCATTCATTTGGCTTTACCAAGTTCTGTATAAAGCAGACATTATTATGTATTCAGTTTATAGCTTTCCAACTGTTACGGTCTGAATTATGTTCCTCCCTCCCCAAGTTCATATATTGGAGTATATACTGGATACCCAGTATGTAGCATGTGATTATATTTGGGGACAGGGTCTTTAAAGAGGCGATTAGGTTAAAATGAGGTTATTCAGGTGGGTCTTAATTCGATATGACTGGTGTCCTTATAAGTGGAGGAAATTTGGACATAGACGTGCACAGAAAGAAGATGGTGAGAAGACACAGGGGGAAGATGACCACCTGCAAGACAAGGACAGAGGCTCGGAAGAAATCAGTGCTGCTGGCACCTTGACCTTAGACTTCTAGCCTCCAGGACTATGAGAAAATAATTTTTGTTGTTTGTTTAAACCATTTAGTCTGTGATACTTTGTTATGGCACCAACTAATATACCAACTCAGAAACATTTTGAAACAGCCTCCTCTGATGCAAAAACACATGAGAACGTTAGCCTTCATTTTCTCACAAGTCTCTTACCTGATCACTCCCACATAAAAGATCTTAGGCTTTCTTAAAAAGAAATGTACATATTTATATCTACATATTTCAAAATACTCTAGTACTTAGAAATAAGATAATATCACTCCAAAGCAGAAGAAATAACTACAGTAAAGAAGGACTTTTTAAAAAAAATAGTTGAGTTTTAAAAGCAACGAGTTATAGCTTATGGGAGAAGATGATGATGATGGTACCACTTATATTATATAAAAACCTTACTCAATTCTCCTCTACAAAGAGAGCAGCATTATTATCCCCATTTTTAAAGGGTGACATCAGGCTCCCCAGTTATATATGATTTAAGACTACTGATAGTAATAATTGCAATAACAAAAATAATAAGCATTTATTGAATGTTACCATGTGCCAGATGCTGTACTAAACTGTCACATGGTTTAGCACCTTTAATGCTCACAATAACCCTATGAATTAGGCAATAATAGGAACCAAGTTAAGAGATGCTACTGATGTCCAAAAGATTCAGAATTCTGATTTGCACTAGAGGAATTGTAGCTATTGGGCTAATGTTATAAAATCAAGTGTTTTAAAAAGCAGCCTGAATCTTTGGCCATCATTATCTCCATTGATTATAAAAACCTTACCTGATGTCATTTCTAGACTGAAGGCATCCATCAGTTTTGACAATAGTTCTTGCAATTCCTCTTCCTCCAGCTCATCCTTTCTCTCCTTGATGTTAGCTGTCTCTTTCCTTTCCACAGGTTCCAGAGCAGGACTGTTCTTTTCAGCAGGAGTAATTTGGGGAGTGTCCTGCAGCAGTCCATCCTGAGTTAAAAAATTTAAGGATTTCCTTCAGCATCTTTTGGGCTTGGCTTTGTGTCCTGGTGCTATGCAAAATGGTCTTTGGTGATTCTGATTTTGGAAGGGCACACTCCGGATGTGTTTTGACTTTGGTGACTTCTGTCAACCATGGCAGGGTTAGGAAGTGGTTCCCATCCTCAGTGGCATTCTTGATCTGGGAAGCATCTCTTTTCCAAAACCTTTCAGCTGAAGAATGGCCAACCTTGATTGCCATATTTTGACAGGAGGAAGATGAAGGATGGAGTGTCTGCAACATTGCCTGGATAAAGAAAACTTTAGTTATGAAGTTAACATTTATCTCACTTTTTTCACAAATGTATTCAATTTCAATATTCCAACAGCAAATTCTAATGCAAGAATTTTCTTTCTCCTCTCAAAATATGTTATTATTCATTTAACATTATGCCATTAATTTAACATCAACATAAACTTTCTACAAGAGTGGGAATGGCTTAGGTTCTAAAATATCACAGGGAATAACCACAAAAAATTTGGGAAAATTCTAGGTTCTAAAAAAACCCCCAGCTTCTAAAAATATCATAAGCAATTTCTGAAAACATAAGCATATATTGAATTGATAGATTAAAATTATTACATTAAAACATGTTGATAGGGCCGGCCCGGTGGCGCACTGGATAGTGCGCCGCTTGGGAAGCGCGGCGGCGCTCCCGCCCGAGGGGTCGGCACCCACATGCAGACCGGTTCCCGCTCACTGGCTGAGCGAGGCGCGGGAGC
>NW_007730988.1:4338-13699 GCF_000696425.1 Galeopterus variegatus | reverse complement strand
TACAGTTTCAGAGGCTGGGAAGTCCAAAGTCCAGGGAACACATCTGGTGAAGGTCTTGTTGGTGACGGTAATGCAGGGGTCTCATGTGGCAGAATGGCGGAGAAGAGAGAGAGACACCCTCACATGCTCTCCTTTTAAAGCCCTCAGAACTATGCCCATGAACTAGGGCATGGATCTTACAATCTAATCACATCTTCAAGGCTGCATCTTTTAATTATAATAGGATTGCTGACCCTCAACAGTTACAGTGGGGATTAAGCTTCAATGACTTTGGGGAGGCCATTTAATCCAATGCAGTGCCTTAGCACAAATGAAGGCAGTGTCAGCAAACAGTGCTAATAGTCAGGGCATTCTTCACCAGCATCTACTAACAGCTAAAGAAAAAAAGCCAGTCCCACTTAAGAAAATCTTTAATGGAGTAGCAAGAGTTTTTAA
This sequence comes from Galeopterus variegatus, assembly GCF_000696425.1. Classification (NCBI taxonomy): domain Eukaryota; kingdom Metazoa; phylum Chordata; class Mammalia; order Dermoptera; family Cynocephalidae; genus Galeopterus; species Galeopterus variegatus. Next base: position 13,264 of record NW_007730988.1, on the reverse strand, counting down.
TGTTTTAAATACTAACACATGTCATTTTAATACTGTGGGTGATGAAATCGGAACTGTGTGTAAAATACTCTGATGTATACTGAAATACAAATGTCTCATGTGTCCAAGAAGGACCAACAGACAGACTATGGTTATTCAGACATTTTCTCAAAAATTAACAAAGTGAAGATGTAGTGCAAGGAAAACAACAATATTTGTTGTCAATTGTTCACAGTTAAGCTGTCAAGTAAAAATTAGAAGTTTAGGAAACCTGCATCTACAACCATNTGTTCACAGTTAAGCTGTCAAGTAAAAATTAGAAGTTTAGGAAACCTGCATCTACAACCATGAGCTTGATAGCTTTCCAATTCTTTAACAATTTTCTGATGAAATAAGTGGTGAGATTAATGAATATGAATTTTCTGGATCTTGTATAATGAAACGGGTGAGCATTAGAAAGTTCAGCATAGCTCAGTGAGCCCATATTTTCCAGATGACCAATGCATGATGTTAAAAAGCCGTGCGTGTGCAGAACGTCCATTCAAATCATGTACAAGAACAGTGGATTTTAATAAAATGGAGTGTGAAACAGAAGTGTTTTCAGATTCCATATTACAACTGTTCTTTAAGAAACTATCATTTATCGTGTTTTAGTGTAGTATCAATTATTTGAAAGGCTATTAAAATACTCCTCTCTTTTAACTGCAAATGTGTGTGAGATCGGATTTCTTCATATGCTTCAACCAAAACACCTTGCAATAGATTAATCACTAAAGCATTTATGAAAATTCAGTTGTCCTTTATTAAGACAGACATTAAAGATATTTCAATATTCCAATAGGAAATTCTAATGCAAGACTTTTCGTTCTTCTCTTAAAATAGGTTATTATTAATTTCATTCTGTGCTGTTAGTTCCATGAGCTGGAACAGCTCATGTTCTAAAATATCACAGGGAATAATCACAAGAAATTTGGGGAAAGTCTAGGTTCTAAAAAACCCAGTAAAAAATGTTAAACAATGCCCCTCTTCTAAGTTTCTTTTAAAAAATATATAGTTATTGTTTAAAAATGTTACATATAGAATGGGTTTATTATTTTTATATTTCAATTAGTTAGTAATTTTAAACAACTTTTTAAACATTTAAACAATTTTTAAACATTTTAAACAACTCAGTTTTAATTTTCACTATGGTAAATAGCAAAAATAGATACAACCCATTGAAACAAAAGCTGCTTGGGTTTTTTCAAAACTTTTTTCAAGAAGGTACAAAGGATCCTGACACCAAAAAGTTTACAAACCAATGCTGTAAAGAACAGCTTTGTTCCAGGTCTATTGTTTCTACCTTCATGAGGGGGAAGGCTAGAGTCTTCATGAAGGGGAAGTGGGAGGAGGCCAGGGTGTGGGGAGAAGAGGGCCAGGGAAGAGGCTGATCAAAGTGCAGCATGCAGCTTCAGGCCACAGCCCTCCCTTGGATGGAGGACTTGAGGGTAGACTCCCAGGTGGTCCAGGTGGCCAGTGGCTCTACACTGATACCTGTAGGTCCTGTCGCATCTGCTGTAGCTTGGTCCATAGACTATCCTGGTTGGTTGTGAGTTCTTGAATCTTTGTTTCAAATCTGTATTTTTTTTCTTCCTGGGAGATGTAGATGGCTTGCAACTTGTCTTTGTATCCATTTAACTGTTTTTTAAAGACCCTAAAAAGAGAACACTTTTGAGTGTTTGGAAGGGCAAGAGGTGAGCACGCCAACCAGAACCCTAGCAAGATGTACTCCTCCCTGGGGGAGGAGACACTCGTGAAACCTGTGCCTTAACTGCCCACTAACATCGACCAATAGTGTGCTGTTTTATACTGTCTGCTCACCATGCACAGCTGCCCTTTGCGTCCATTATGTACATAATTCCTCCAAGAATTTCATGGGGTTTAGAAGTATTTTAGAAAACTCACCAGCCGTGTTATGACTTACTTTTTACAGCATACTCTTACTGGCTACTTAAATNGGTGGCCAGTGGCTCTACACTGATACCTGTAGGTCCTGTCGCATCTGCTGTAGCTTGGTCCATAGACTATCCTGGTTGGTTGTGAGTTCTTGAATCTTTGTTTCAAATCTGTATTTTTTTTCTTCCTGGGAGATGTAGATGGCTTGCAACTTGTCTTTGTATCCATTTAACTGTTTTTTAAAGACCCTAAAAAGAGAACACTTTTGAGTGTTTGGAAGGGCAAGAGGTGAGCACGCCAACCAGAACCCTAGCAAGATGTACTCCTCCCTGGGGGAGGAGACACTCGTGAAACCTGTGCCTTAACTGCCCACTAACATCGACCAATAGTGTGCTGTTTTATACTGTCTGCTCACCATGCACAGCTGCCCTTTGCGTCCATTATGTACATAATTCCTCCAAGAATTTCATGGGGTTTAGAAGTATTTTAGAAAACTCACCAGCCGTGTTATGACTTACTTTTTACAGCATACTCTTACTGGCTACTTAAATTCGATTAGTGACTTTATTCATTATCCTTTGTCTAGAAATACTCCTTTCAAATACTAGTATACCTGTTATGGCTAAACACCTAAAGGTGGCCAGTGGCTCTACACTGATACCTGTAGGTCCTGTCGCATCTGCTGTAGCTTGGTCCGTAGACTATCCTGGTTGGTTGTGAGTTCTTGAACCACTTGACCAAAACCACAGGGAAGGAATGATAATGCAATTCATGAATTTTGGGTCAGTTTTGGCTTCTCTTCCTGTCCAGTTGTTCATTGGTTTAAGAATGAACCCAGCAGTCCGGGTAATTCTTTTAAAATACAAGGCAGATCGTGTCACTCCTCTGCTCAAACCTGTCCAGTGGCTCCCCTCAGTTAGAGTCAACTAAAGTCCTTATAGAGGCAGACAAGGCCTGACAAGGTGGCCAAGACCCCCTTCCCTCTGTGACCTCGTCTCCTGCTTTCTCCTGCTCACTCACTGCCCTTCCGCCACACAGGGCTCTTGGCTACTCTTTGAACATATGTTTTCATGTTTTCCCCTCACAGTCTTCTGGTTCCATCTGCCTGGACCCCTCCTTCCTCCCCAGGTTCTTGCTCAGTTCACTCCCCCACCTCCTTCAAGTCTTTGCTAACATGTCACAAAGGCCTCCCTTGGTGGCCCTACTTGAAACTGCAAACCATAAGCCCAGCCTCACCTGCAGCACTGCTCATTCCCTTCCCTCCTGTGTTTACCTCCCTGGTTCTCACCGTGTCTAACTGCTGCAAAGCTTGAAGAGATGCTAGATTTTGGTTTAGTCTTCCGCCTTCAAAGACAGAGTGTGTATATGCTGTGTGTTTTACTTATTATGCTATTATGTATTACTTAATTGCTTATTGTCTCTTTATTCTGACAACTTTTTTTTTTCTTTCTGTTTTGTTTATTGCCATGTCTCGATGTTTATTGCCCAGGACTAAAGTGGTCCCTGTCACATTATAGGGATACAATTAAAATTGGCTGAATAAAGTACAGTCTTATTCCTTGATCAGTACTGTTGGCACATTTGTGGAATTTGTGGAAATCAGCTCTCTGGTGTGAAATGCAACATTTCTCAATGTTAGAACCTTTGAAATTCCTAATTGCCATAGAGTTTGGAGAGGTCTTGGCATTTAGTTTGGGCTCCCATCTAAAGCAGGAGTCTCTAAAAGGCCCTCAAACTTCCAGACAGTCACATGCAGGTGAAACAGGAGACTGACTGGAAAATCCTTAATCGTAATTAGAGTTTCAAGTACACCTTTTTGATGAGTTTTCAAGTAGGAATCAGCCCAGAGGTTTTATGTAGCCGACAAGAAAGAAACACTCTCAGAAGGCCCCTATAGAAAGTGTCCTCTGTACCGGAAGTGTTGTACTTTTTATGACCACTAATGATATCAGTCTCTCTCTTTCTCCCTTGTTATCCACCACCCACATCCACTTCCTCCTCTGTGGCCCATCCACCAGGCTTGGGCAGCTAGAAGGCATGTGTCCCCATTCTTCCACAGACCAGGAGAAAGTAGGCAGAGCCCTATCAGAAATCCAGTTATTTTCTTACTCCGCTTTTTTTCTTCCTTTCTTTTTTTTTTTTCCTTGAACATAGTAATGGTGCTGATCTGCTATTTTTTTTAAGGAAGAAATTCTATGGAGTGTTTCTGGTAAACACAATTCACCTGGTGCCAATATTTCCAGCAACTGGGAGCCTAATACTTTCCAGGCAAATATCCATTATTAACAAGCAGTTCAGATTGTCTGAGAAATAATTTCTCTCAAATGATCTGAAATCTGCCTTTTTAAAATTTTATACCTATATCTGTATCTCTCTCTCTCTATATATATAAATATATATATATATATCTGCTTTCTAAAGCTAAGCAGCTTGAATCGCCCATGTGCTAGACCTTCAAATGGAACACAAATACTTGCAAGCAAGCTAATCATGCACAGAGCATGATCATCAGTTCCTAGCACAGTGCACAGTGATAAATAGATAACAAATAATTAAATGATACTCTTTTGGTTAATGCGGACTGAGACCGTGTTGCTTTTTAAATAATCAGTAACATAAAGTTGGCTGCTACTGAATTTGCAGTTAACCAAGTAATTAGGTCTTTTTCACACTGTTTGTTGTGAACCTGGGCCTACAATTGTAGGACTTGCCTTTAATCCTTTAAAATTTGGTCTTTATTAATTGCCCAACTGTTCTAGCTTATTAAATCTTAGTGATCCAAGATTGCCATTCAACTTATTAGCTATGCTTTTTGGTGTCATGCTGAACATTTGAGAAGCATGCCCTCTACAATTTTATCTAAGTCATTGATAAGACTGACGATGCAGACAAGAATAAAGATGAAACTTTCATATCGTATTTCATTCATTAATTAGCCTCACATTTTGGTATACTTTGTGGTGATAAATTCTTTATTAAGATATCAATCGTGTATGTAGTATGTATGCATTATATAAAACGTAATAACTGTTTAATTAGTTTTTAATAATTATTTTAAGAATTAAGTCTTAAAGAACTACATTTCAAAATTTCCTGTTATTTATACATTTAAGTTTCAAAATTGCCTTTTTATTGCCATACTACTTTCTTTTTTAAATTTTAGAAATGTTAACATTTACTTGTACATATTTGTGGGGTACAGTGTGTTGTTTCAATACACACATACACTGTACAATGATTTACTTAGGGTAGATAATGTATTTTGTACACATTAGTTCACCACTTTTTCTATTTTCTTTCATTTCATTTCTAATTTCTTTTTCTTATTCCATAAGAAAGAGTAAGATTACTTTTAACATTTAAAATATTTTGATACTTTTGAAATGTTTATTAAGCTCCTTTTCATGAGTTATCACAGAATTAAAAGTTTCCTATCTTTCATACATTTAGATATTATGAAGCATAGCTCATCATATATATATATTATACATAGAATCATTAATTTATTGAACATCTACTAGTTACAAAGTATTGTGCCTAAAAACAAAGGTTTCCCCTCAGGGAAAACTCCTTATTGAGGAGCCAGGAATTCTGTCTTCTAAAGGAATTACAGTGAGAGACAGGGCTCAGGGAAGGATTAGTTCCTTCAGACACAATTAAAAGAGGGTAGACAATTTTTAATCAGCCTGATTAACCTAGTAGAAAGTTAGATGCTGCTGTTGGAGAAGGTATACTGATTTCTTTAGAAGTAGGTAAAACACAGCACATACACAGGACACACGCAAGAATTGATACTTCACTGAAAATGCTTCCTCAACTTCTAAGGAATAAAATCAGGCAATCAAAAGACAAAACTTAATATAATTAGCCAGACAATTTTTGTTATGCTTAACTACTCAAATAGAGCCCAAACTCCCTGTTACCTTCATATTGGAATCATAGGATCTCTCCACTTAAGGAATTTTTTCCAAATTAAAAAAAAAAAAAAAAGAGCATGACAAAATCTTTGTAGAAAATTTTCTGTAAAAGCGAAGGGAGTGCTGCTGACCTGTCTCTGCTGTCAGCATTTGTGCACACGCACGTGGTTCCCACCTTCTTTCCCTACGGAGAGCATTAATGGATTCGCGAGTCCTCCACAGTTCATTCCTAATGCTGACTGTGGTCTAGAAAAGCAAGAAATACAGAAAATATGCTTTTCTTATTTGAATTTAACCCACATTTCTAAAAATCCATGATAAGAACATGATAATGATTTTCAGAAAAAATAGTCTATTTCAAAAAGTGGTTGATATTTGGGTTTACCTCTATATACAACGATGAGATATTCATATACTCAAGTACAGTCACACAATCTAATTTACACAAAAGAAAAACATACAAAATAGTTTGAGGTTTTAAAAATAAGTTACAACAGTCTTTTTCCCAAGTTAGGTTGCTGCCCTGAACATCTTTCCCACGGGCATCTACAAAAAGAATTTGGGTCACTTTCCATTGACTTAAAGTCTCTCACTTCCACCTCCCAATTTCTAAATTAACTTTCTTCTCTTTCTGTTGCTTCCTTCCTGGGTATATACTTAGAGTTATCATTTCTCTTTGAATTCACCAAATTGTTTGAATGAATCATGGTTGACTGGGCTGTCGTTTAGGATTTCCCCTCCAAACCTTGTCTCTCACATCACCTTCTGCTCCCTGAACTGCAACTCCAGCTCCTGACCTGACCTAGCCTGGCCCAGGCTCCTGGGGCACCAGGTTCCAGCCCTCATCTCCCACACGTCTCAATGGGAGATTGGGTTTCATGACTCCACATTTATGAGCAGCTGTGTCTACACCCTGCAACCTTCTCTCCTCCCTGCTAATGATCCGAAGAGGGGCTGGCTGCCTTAGGAACATTATTGCGTAGGAATAGCCTGAAAGAGGAGGAGGGAAGGGCAGGAAGAAGAAACAGAGCTACATACAGACTTAAAGTCACATTATCTGGGTGGCATGTGCCCTTTGTGTCCCATCTGGGTGGCATGTGCCCTTTGTGTCCCCTCTGAGTGGCCTGTGCCTATCTGTCTCTTCATTCAAATATGCAGTTTCCACATGCTTAGTCTTTCAATCAGTGAACTTTATATTATTAATACGAAAAAAATCTTTAAAAGTGTTTTTTACATCAATATTATCATATGGTATGTTACTTTTCTGCAATTGACAAGCATTGCAGGTTAGCATATATGGTCTTACCATGGTATATCCATAGATTAGATACCATGGATTATTTAGTCATTCTCAATTAAAGGATATTAGAATGTTTCTAATTTTTCAGAATTCAAAGAAATGAATGCTGCAGTGAAGAAAGCTGTACATTCATCCTTATGCACACGTACAACGTTTTTGGGGTTTAATAGATACTACCCATTTGCCCCCTTTGGGTACATACACACATGTGCTTACATATTTGCAAAAGTATAGAAAAAGGTCTGCAAAGATATACCCCAAATAGGTGGGCATGCTGATAGCATTGACTTGCTCACCACATCTTAGGCACAGGTGCTGATGGTCAGCTCTGAGCCCCTTGAATATGTATAATCAATTTTTAAAAAAAAGAAAAGAAAAGAAATACCCCAAACAGATTACCTCTGGGGAACTAGGGAAAAGGGCTTTAGCTTAATCTATTTCATTTTTTATAAGGCAAACAGATTCATGTCCTGTTTGTATAATTAAATGTTTTTAATCAGAAAAAGAAATGTACTACATACATAAGATAGGATGTAACAACGTTAAAAATGAAAACGAAGTGAGAGGTAGATAAAAGTGAGATGACATAAAGGAGAGAGACAGACACAGCAAATATACCTTTAAATTTCTTTTCTCAGAACAAGAAAATGTTAAAGTGGAAAAAAAAAAAAGTCTGCATTGTGGAGATGTCTTTTCCTCCTCTTCTAGCTGAAGCAGGAAATAGAGCAGCTCTTTGTCCTCACACACGAATCCAGCTCTCTGCCAAGCACTCCAGCAAGATGTCTTGTTAGGTGTGACACGAGGAGTGTCTTTGAATGGCTCATGCTCACACCGAGGCAGCTGTAGAGGCCACTCATCACAGGGGTGCAGGGGGGGAGGGGATGTGGGGGGAAGGGTCACCACAAGACTTACTCTCCACGCACACCTCTACCCAGAACAACTGCAATGTGGGACCCTAATTTCTCTTTGATGATTGAAAACTACCACAGATGAAGACCCTGCATAAGAACAGACTATGATTGATCAGAATGACTGAGGGAGAGTGTACCATGGAGTTACGCATGTGAGGAAAAGTAAACAGCTGATTGAAAACATGATAAAGTATTTGCAGAATATACACTTAAGAAAGAAAAAGATACTGGTAACGTCAAAGTCACGGGTTCAGATCCCCTTAGTGGCCAGCTGCCAAAAACAAAACAAAACAAACAAACAAAGATGGCATTTCTAATCCCTTCTATGAAAAAATTTCACTGGAATTTTTAAAGTTCCCTCCCTCATTTTATTTTTCTTTTACCTTACTCTCTCATCTCTTCCCTTTTAAAATTTGTGAACATTTTCCTTACGTATGATGCACTGGTTTACTATATATGATGCACTATGTTATTTACTATTTAAATAACATCAACTCTTATGATACTTAGTTGGCAAGTTAAGGTCCTATGGGCAGAAGGAAATTTTATCTGTAAGTTATTTATATTTGGAAGTCTTGGGCAGAGACTTCACATCTGTGGATGCTGGAGTAATTTAAAGATAGAGTTGAATGCAACCAACCTTTGGAACATAGACTTTGCAGGCACAGGAAGAGAAATTCCACATGTTCTCACTTATTTGTGGGAGCCAAAAATAAATAAATACACAAACAAACAGGGGACGGGGAAGAAGACACAACAATCACAATTCCTTGAACTTAAGACAAGTGAGCAGATATGATATTGATGGGTGGGGGGAGAGGGAGGGGGGAGGGAGGAATCAGTAAAGGGATATGAAAATCAACTACATTGTATATTGATAAAAT
>NW_007730988.1:2916-3549 GCF_000696425.1 Galeopterus variegatus | reverse complement strand
AAAAAAAAAAAAAAAAAAGAATGTAGACTTTGGAACCATCCTTGCAAAGCTGAACTTTGTCCCCTAAGACAGTGAACAGTACAGTTCATTGGTTGCATAGCAGAGGTGGCACATGTTGCTGGGGGTTAGAACTGCCCACTCTTTGGAGGCAACAGATAAGAGAAAATTCATGTTGCTCAACTACATGTAGATGAGAATAGGTATTGTGTCTTGTTTAGTACATCACTATTGATTCTTCTAATAAATGCCACAAAAGAGCAATATAAATCATATGATGATTAATCATGTATACCAGGACACCACTGTTGCCATTAATTCCTAGTTCTTATCTGGATAGAAAACTTACAACGGACTTGATCTTTATAAACATCCAATTAACCTGATCTACCCTACTCTTCAGAAAATACTATGCAATTGATTATATTAAATAGACCAAAGACTGACCAGTAGTTATGTATTTAAGAATATTACAGGTTTTCTTAACAGATATTTGATATGCTCCCTTAGATACAAATATGACTATTCTTTTTGGGGTAAATACTGAGCACATTTGAGTTGAATTAAAATAGAACTTTGGGGGCCGGCCCGGTGGCGCACTGGATGGTGCGCCGCTTGGGAAGCGCGGCAGCGCTC
>NW_007730988.1:1356-2618 GCF_000696425.1 Galeopterus variegatus | reverse complement strand
TATCTAGGGTTTTTCTCCTGAATTTTGGCAATTGCTGAATAAATAGTTCCCATGTTAGATAAGTTGTTTCAAACAGAAGAAAAAATGAAATATGCCTCAGTTGTTTAATGTAACCATTAAAATGCCAATGCTCAAAACTGACACAGGTTCTGTTGCGGAGGGGGAGCTATTCTGACTCATAAATGTTGCAATTTTAAATAGAAAACAAACAAATAAAATTTTAAGTACATTTAAAGAATAATCTACTACAAAAAAGTATAGCTTTTAGTTACAGCAATGCCAGGAATGTTTACTCTATTAACATTAATAGAGTCTATTAGGAACTCCAGTAATGCAATACTTCCAATAAGAAAACGTGTGAAAATTTCAATTGATGCTGAAGATGGACTTAAAATGAGTAAATTCAAAATCACTTCCCAGAAAAATTTAAAAAAAAAAAAAACTAGGAAAAGAAGAATATTTCCTCCACATTGAAAAGAATATAAAACCAACAACTAACACCATGATATTTAATGGAGAAGCATTAGAGAAATGCCCCCATTAAATCTAGCCTCCCTTAAAATAAAATAAGCTGCCCCATCATCTCTGGCATTAACCAGCATTGCTCTGAAAGACCTGAAGTCTCTCAGGATCAAAGATGTGATATAGAAACGAGAGGTTTAAATATTGAGGAAAAAACCCAAAATTCATATATATTTCCAGATTGCATGATGATGTACCTAGGAGAAAGATATTCAAACTAAAACAATAATCAAAATTATTGAAAGAGTTCAGAAAGTTTTCTCTTTCAAAGATAATTATTCAAAAACCCATAGCTTTCCAATATACCATCATCACTAATTAAGAAAAAGATACAATGGAAAAAGCCTCCATTCACAATAGCAGCAATAAACATAGAATACCTAAGGTGCCCTCAGTGAGAAACATGTGGAATAATAGAAGTAAGCTACGTACAATGTTTTCCTGGCAGAAAAAGACACGAAAAAATTAGAGATACCTAAATACCACAATGACAACAGATGTTTTCTTATCAACATACAGGTTTAATGCAAAGCTAAACAAAATACAAATAGAATTGATTTTGGGACCTTCCAAATAATTTCAAAATTCTTCTAGAAGAATAATTGTTTTATAATAGTTAACACTTAAAAAATAAAAACAAAAAGGGAGGAAATGAGGAGGTGATGGTCAAAGGGTATAAAGTTTCAGTTATGTAAGATAAATAAGTTCTGGAGATCTACCATACATTATAGTGTCTATAA
>NW_007730988.1:0-239 GCF_000696425.1 Galeopterus variegatus | reverse complement strand
GCGGTGGGTTTATCATATATGGCTTTAATTATGTTGAGATACTTTCCATCTATACCTAACTAATAGAGGGTCTTCGTCATGAATGAGTGTTTAATTTTATCAAATGCTTTTTCAGCATCAGTGGAGATGATCATATGGTACTTGTGTTTGATTTTATTAATATGGTGTATCACATTTATGATTTGCATATGTTGAACCACCCTTGCATCCCTGGGATGAATCCCACTTGATCGTGGTGA
>NW_007730987.1:169668-173673 GCF_000696425.1 Galeopterus variegatus | reverse complement strand
ATTTGAAGGTGGATTTAGATTAGTTTAAAATGTATATTGAAAACTCTGTTGCTACCACAAGCATTTTTAAAAGAAAAATAATTAATATGTCAAGGGAAGAGATTCAAAAGAGATTTTAAAAAAGAAACATATTAAATATTCAATTAAAACTGGAAAAGAGGGCCGGCCCATGGCTCACTTGGGAGAGTGCAGCACTGGCAGCGCCGAGGCTGCTGGTTCGGATCCTATATAGGGATGGCCGGTGCTCTCACTGGCTGAGTGTGATGTGTACTGCACCGTGCTGAGGGTTGTGATCCCCTTACCAGTCAAAAAAAACAAAAACTGGAGAACGCAGAAAAGGTGGGAAGCAGAAGGAAAACAAATGCCTTGAATAGAAAACAGTTACAAACACAGTAGCTATTATTTCAACTATATCAAATCACTTTCAATGTGACTGGTCTAAATATACCAATTAAAAGAGATTGTCAAAATGATTAAAGATAAACAAAATCCACCTATATATTGTCTACAAGGAACCCACCTTAAATACAATGATGCAGATAGGTTAAAAGTGGAAAGACTGAGAAAAGTGTGCATACTAACATTATTCAAAAGAAAACTGTACGCACTACTAATTTCAGACAAAGCAAACTTCAGAACCAGAAAAATTATCAGGAATAAAGATGAGCATAACATAATGATAAACATGTCAAATCTCCAAAAAGCATAACAATTATAAATGTGTATATATCCAACAACAGAACATCAAATTATGTGAGGTAAAAATTGATAAAACTGAAAGGAGAAATAGATAAGTCCATTATTATATTTGGAGACTTCAACAGCCATCTTTCAGCATTTTACGGAATAACCTGGCAGAAAATTAGAACATAGTTGGCCTGAAGCATACTATCAGTTGACTATATCTAATTGGCATTTATAGAATACTCCACCTAACAAGAGCAAAATACAAATTCTTTTCAACCTCACATGGAAAATTCAGAAAGGCAGACCATATTTTTGGCCATAGGACATATTTTAAAAGTTTTTAGAGAAAGAAAGAATACAAAGTATGTTCTTTGACCATAGTGAAATTAAACTAGAAGTCAAGAACAGAAAAATAGTTTTAAAAAACCCAGATATTTGGAGATTTAACAAGACATATCTAAATAAGATGAGTCAAAGAACAAGTGTCAAAAGCAATTTAAAAATTTAATCTAAATTAAATTGAAAGTGCAATTATCAAAAGTTATACAATGTAGTAAAATTTATGTGCATTAAATGCATATATTAAAAAAGGAGATTTAAAATCAGTCTAAGTTTTCACCTAGAAAACAAAAGAAAGAAGAGCAACTTAAGCCAAAAGAGGTAGAAGAAAAGAAACAATAAAAATTAAAAGAGAAATAATAAAATTGAAGACAGGAAAACAACAGAGAAAATCAACAAAAGCAAAAATTGCTTTTTAAAAATTTTCCATAAATTGATAAACTGCTAGCCAGACTAATCAACAGAAAAAGAGAGAAGACACAAGTTGCCAGTATCAGAAATTGAAGAAAAGTCATCACTACTAAGTCCACAGACATTAAAATGGTAATAAAAGAATACTCCCAAATTTAATAATTTAGGTGAAATATGCCAATTCTTTGAAAGACACAAACTATCACCTTAGGAGAAATAGATAAACTAAATTGACCTAATCTATTAAATAAATTCAATTAATAATTAATAACCTTCCATAAAAAGAAAGCATCAGGCCCAGATGGGTTCTGTTGCACCAAGCAAATAAGAAAGAAATGACACCAATTATTCACAATCTATTCTAGAAGTGAGAAGCCAAGGAAACACCTCCCAATGCATTTTATGAGGTCAGCATTACCCTAATACCAAACAAAATAAAGATACCACAGAGAGAAAAACTACAGACTAATAGATCTCATGAGCATACATGCAAAAATCTTTACTAAATATTACCTAATTGAACCAAATAATGTATTAAAATATATATATTCATATACATACACACACACACACACACACACACAACATAACCAAGTAGAATTTATTCTAGGTATGCAAGACTGATTCAAAATTTAAGTCAACCAGTGTAATCTACCACATCAACAAACTAAAGAAAAAAATCATGTGATCTTATCAATTGATGCAGAAAAAGCATTTGACAAAATCTAACACCCATTTATAATTAAAACTGTCAGGTCAGCCCCGTGGCTCACTCAGGAGAGTGCGGCGCTGGTAGCGCCGAGGCCACGGGTTTGGATCCTATATAGGGATGGCCGGTGCACTCACTGGCTGAGTGTGGGTGTGGACAACACCATGCCGAGGGTTGCGATCCCCTTACCGGTCAGAAAAAAAAAAAAAAAAAAAAAACTGTCAAAAATAAGACAAATGGCAGGAACATGTGCAGGGACATCAACATCCATGGGCAACCCCTACCCAAAAGACAGCAGAAATGTGCATTGCCAGGAGCCAAAGGAAGTCCCTGCTGCTGCCATAGCAATCACTGCCACATGGGTGGTCCACCACAGTCACTGGTGCTGCAAGGGCAGCAAGCTGCAAGAGCAGCAGCCACCATTGCTTTGCAGCCATCCCACTGACCACTCAACTGCACTGGCCCAAGGAGAGTCACCAGTAGAGCCCAGGGAATGAGGTGAGCAAGTGCAGACCTGCAAACCAACCCATGGGGGAATTACACTGCCACACATGATAGCACACCCACAGGTGGGAGGTACATGCTCAGCCCATGTGACTGCCTTGATCCAGGAAGAGATATACACAGGAACTCCCAAGAGGGCAGAAACCCAAGATACTCAAATACAGTAAGGAAGAAAATTCCCAATCACCAACAACTCATTCCCCAACCAGGGGAAGGAAGGACCCATGAGGAGACTCTGTCTATAGGAACGAGAAAAAAGAAACCCCATCTAAGGTTATCCTTTTAAACTGAGGAGCTCCAGTATACCCTAGTGCACATATTAGAGTCACCAGACACTAGCCAAGGTGCCAACAAGCACACCCAGAGTCACTCATCCCAGCCAAAGAACAATGGGGCACACAGGTGCTTCTCCCAAGGACTTAAGAGCTTGCCCATATCCTCAGCAAAGCAACACAGTATCACTAATCTCAGCAAGAAATCACTAAGTGCCTCAAAGCCTAGGTCATGGAGGTCTCACACACAGCTCCAATACAGAGTATGGCCGAAGTACCCACATGGAGACTACACTACTGCATCTACCCAGAACCAATACTAAAACACCCTACTCAACAGTCAATGTAAAATACACCTACAGGAAGAACACTCTCTCCTCAAAGCCCACTGCAGAGTAACAGAAGAAGCAGCTGCTCTACCAGATGACCAGACATCGATGTAGAGATACTAAAAATACAAAAAAAAAAAAAAACCCAAAAACAAAATATGACACCACCAAAGGAAAACAATAATTCTCAAGTACCAGATCCTTAGAGCAGGAAACTCTTGAAATAACTGAAAAGGGATTCCGAGCAAAAATCTTAAGGAAAGTCAATGAGATACAACAAGACTCAGATGACACAACAAAATGAGAAAAACCATCCAGACTATGATGGAGAAAAGTTACAAAGAAATTAATACCTTAAAAAGAATGTAGCAGAACTTCTGTAATTAAAGGAGTCATTCAATGAAAAACACAACTGAGAGCTTAAGCAGCAGGAAGTAGAAGAGCTCCGGAGAGCAAGCAGAAGAGAGAATTTCTGATCAGAAGATGTTTTTTTTGAAATAACCCAAGTAAACAAAAGAAAATAAAAAGGAATTTTTAAAATGAAGAAAATCTAAAGGAGCTATCAGACAACCTTAAGCACACAAACATATGAACCATGGTTGTTCTGGAAGGGGAGGAGAAAGGAAAAGGCATCAAAAACCTATTTAGGAATGTAATAGCAGTAAACATCCCAGGTATAGGAAAAAACACTGACCTTCAGATCCAGGAGGTGCAAAAATCCTCAAATAGACAAAAAAGGGTCTTCTCCAAGACA
>NW_007730987.1:167386-169118 GCF_000696425.1 Galeopterus variegatus | reverse complement strand
TATACCCAGCAAAGCTATCCTTCAGAAATGAAGGAGAAATAGTGTATTTCCAAGACAAACATAAACTGCAGAGTTCAACACCACACAGCCAGCCCTACAAGAACTCCTCAAAGGAGTTCTATGTCTGGAATCCAAAAAATGATAATCACTACCATGAATACACAAGAAAGAACAAACTCTACTGGTAGAACAAAAATACAAAGGGGAAAGAAACTATATCTTACCACCTCAAAAAACCAACAAGCACTGAAGATAAACAATAAAAAGGGAAGAAAGAAACAAAAGATATTTAAAACACCCAAACAAATCTGATAAAATGCAAGGAGTAAGGCAATACCTTTCAACAATAACCCTAAATGTAAATGGACTAGATTTCCCACTCACAAGACACAGACTGACTGATTGGATTAAAAAGCTATGCCCAACTATCTGCCATCTGCAAGAGAATCACCTCACCTGTAAAGACACACACAGACTAATAGTGAAGAGATGGAAAAAGATATACCACCCAAATGGAAACCAAAAACAAGCAGGAGTGGCTATTCTTATATTGGATAAAATAGACTTTAATCCAAAAACCATAAAAAGAGACAAGTAAGGCTATTATACAGTAAGAAGACACAGCATCATAAATATATGTACCCAACACTGGAGCATCCAGATATATAAAGCAAATATGATTAGACCTAAGAAAGTGATAGACACCAATATAATAATAGTTGGGGACATGAATGCACCTCTCTCAACATTGGACAGATCATCTAGGCAACAAATCAACAGAGAAACACAGGATTTAAAACGCACATCAGACCAATTGAACCTACAAACCATTTCATCCAACAACTACATAATATGCATTCTTCTCATCACCACGTGGAACATTCTCCAGGATAGATGACATGTTAGGTCACAAATCAAGTCTCAACAAATTTTTAAAAATTGAAATCATTTCAAGTATCTTTTCAGACCGTAATGGAATTAACTAGAAATCAATAACAAGCAAAACCCTGGAAACTATATAAACACTTGGAAATAAAACAACATACTCTTGAATGACCTATGGATCCAAGAAGAAATTAAACAAGTGTGGTAAATTGGATGCCCCCTCCCCAACCTTACTGAGGCTTAATTCCTACTATAACTGTTGAGGGGAAACCCTATTATAGTAATTGAAAGGTGGGACCTTGTGGGGGGTGATTAGATTGTAGGACCATGTAGTAGTGAATGGATTAATAACAGTGGTCAGGACTGTGGTTCTGAAGGCTTTAAAGGAAGAGCACATGAGAAGTTTTGTCTCTGCTCCACCATTTTCTGCCATATGAGACCTCTGGGTCACTGTCACCACCACCAAGACCTTCAGCAGATGTGTTCCCTGGAATATGGAGTTCCCAGACCCCAAAACTGTAAATGATAAATTTCATTTTCTTATAAATTACCCAGTTCCAGGTATTTCGTTATAAGCAACAGAAATGGACAACAGGATATCAAAAAATTTCTTGCAACTAATGAAAATAAAGACACATCATACCAAAACCTGTGGGTTACTGCAAAAGCAGTACTGAGGGAAGTTTATTGCAATAAATCCTTACATAAAAAGAATAGAAAAATTCCCAATAAGCAACCTAAAACTACACCTCAAAGAACTAGAAGAACAAGAATAATCCAAAAATTAGTAGATGGAAAGAAATAATAAAGATCAGAGGAGAACTAAATGAAATAGAGATCCAAAAAA
>NW_007730987.1:164961-166365 GCF_000696425.1 Galeopterus variegatus | reverse complement strand
GAATACAGCAACACTTCAAAAAATTATACACCATGATCAAGTGGGATTCATCCCAGGGATGTAAGGATGGTTCAACATACACGAGTCAATAAATGTGATACATCCATCAACAAATTCAAAGACAAAATCCATATCATTATCTCAATTGACACAGAAAAAGCATTTGACAAAATTCAGCAACACTTCATATTAAAGACTCTCAGCAAATTAGGCACCACAACACAGTAAAAGCCATACATGGCAAATCTACTGACAATATCATCCTAAATGGGGAAAAGCTGAAAGTCTTTCCTCTAAGAACAGGAACAAGACAAGGATGCCCCTTTCACCACTCCTATTTAACATAGTATTGGAAATACAAGCCAGAACAATTAGGCAAGAGAAAGAAATGAAGTGCATCCAGACTGAAAAAGACTAAATCAAACTGTTTGTATACGATGTGATCTTTTATATAGAAAAAACCTAAGGACTCTACAAAAAATCTCTTAGGAATTCAATAAAGTTGCAGGATACCAAATCAACATGCAAAAATCAGTACCATTATTATACTGCAATAAGAACTAGAAGAAAAAACATCAACAAAGCAAGACCATTTACAACAGTCACCAGAAAAAATAAAATACCTATGAATTGATTTAACCAAGCAGGTGAAAGATCTCTGCAAAGAGAACTACAAATCACTGCTGAAAGAAATTAAAGAGGACACAAAAAGACAGAAAGATATTTCATCCTCTTGTATTGGAAGAATTTACATTGTGAAAATATCCATACTACCTAGAGCAATCTACAAATTCAATGCATTTCCCATAAAATACCAATGATGTTCTTCACAGAAATAGTAAAAATGATCCAAAAATTCATATAGAACAACAAAAGATTCCAAATAGCCAAAGCAGTCCTGAGCAGAAAAAATAAAGTGGGACGCATAACACTATCTGACTTCAAGTTATACTATGAGGTATAGTAACCAAAACAGCATGGACTGGCATAAAAACAGACATTCAGACCAAGGGAACAGAATAGAGAACCCAGAAATAAACCCACATATTTAAACAGCCACTTATCTTCAACAAAGACAACAAGACATACATTGGAGAAAAGACTGCCTTTTCAATAAATGGTGCTGGGAAAACTGAACATCCATATGTAGAAGAATAAAACTAGACCTGTACCTCTCACCACATACCAAAATCAACTCAAAATGGATTAAAGACTTAAATTTAAGAGCTGAAACTATAAAACTCCTAAAAGAAAACATAGGGAAACACTTCAGGAAGTCAGACTGAGCAAAGAATTTATGAATAAGACCCCAAAAGTACATACGCCAAATTCAACAAAAGAAAAAATAAATGAATGGGATTATATCAAACTAAAAAGCATCTGCACTGCAAAAGAAGCAATTAA
>NW_007730987.1:154745-164377 GCF_000696425.1 Galeopterus variegatus | reverse complement strand
AAATAAATGAATGGGATTATATCAAACTAAAAAGCATCTGCACTGCAAAAGAAGCAATTAATAGAGCGAAAAGAGTACCTGATTTCAAAACTTACTATAACACAACAATAGTGTATTAGCCAAAAAAAAGACACATAAGTGGAACAGAATAGAGATTCCAGGAATAGATCTACACCAATACAGTTAACCAATCTTTGACAAAGAAGCAAAAGCAATTCAATGCAGAATGGATATTGTCTTGAACATATGATGCAGGAAAAACTGGACACCCACATGAAAAAAATGAATCTAGACACAGACCTTTCACACTTAACAAAAATTAACTCAAAATGGATCATAGATCTAAATGTAAAACACTAACCTATAAAACTCCTAGAACACAACATAGGAGAAAATCTAGATGACCTTGGACTTAGTGGTGACTTTTTAGTTGTAATACCAAAGGCATGATCCATGAAAGAAAGAATTGATAAGCTGGACTTCATTAAAATAAAAAATTTCTGCTCTGGGACTTCCAGTCAAGATGGCAGAATAGTTGGTCCCCAGTGTCACTCTCTCCCACAAATCAACCAATTTTCAACTATAAAAAAAGTAATAACAGCCAAGCTGGGGCCACTAAACCTCAAGGGAAAAGGAGGAGAGAACTAAAGAGTGCATAAAGGCAGGAAAAGCCACAATGAGAGGAAGAAAAAAAAACACTCCAATGGCTTTGAATCCCAACTACTTCCAGGTTGAGTGCATAGAGCAGGAGCTGGCAAAAGCCACAGCTGTGCAGTTTGGATGGAGTTGCTTGGAGGCAGCAGGGGAGAAGAGGGCCTTGGTGGCTCCCAGGCCAGCAATACCATTAATAGGGTTTCTGTGGACCCATATAGGAGTGAGAGCCACAACCGAAAAAGAAAAAGCCACTCAGAGGCTGGTGAGACATTGCAAGGGACTGAAGCACAACCTGTCCCATGGGAAGTGTTTGGAGCATGGACAGTGGGAGAGATGGGCCCACCTGGGGAACACAGGGGCACAGCATGGACAGTTGATCTGCCCCCCCAATCAGCATAGGACCACTCAGAGGAGACTGGTCAGGAATATAGAATCACATGGGGTGCAGATTGATGAAAAGACTCAGGCCCAGACCAGAGTTTCTACACAACCCAGGTGCACTGGATCTCACTAGACCTGGAAGTACCTATAAAGTCAACCATTAAAACCTGAGCTGCACAAAAAGCCTTCCCCAAGGAATCAGTAGCAAAGCAGCAATTTAGCTCAACCACAGAGCTCAAGTACTGGTCCCCACAGGAAGGTCCCCCATTTTAGAAGTAAGCAAAGGACAACAAATTAGTTCCAGCACAGAGTTTAAGTGGTGGGAACAGCAAACAATCCAACATGGAATTGAAAGAAAAAACAAAGTACCCACAACCAGAGACAAAATTTGATATTAACCATTAAAGGTCTCATTTCACCAAAGAACACCTGTAACACTTAGAAGGACCAGAATTCCCCTGGGCTACCAAGCCAGAAGAGGGGAGGGCCAGGGCCCTCAGCCATGCCCCCCTAACACCTGCAATCAGCCCAGCAATGACCAGCAAGCCACAGCAAGAAGGGCCCTGGGTTCCTGAGCTGGGGTGGTGGGGGGTGAGGGCTTTTGCCCTACACCCCTGACATCTGCATCCAGCCCATCAATGACCAAGCCACTGCTGGAAGCCCCCTGGTCTCCCCTGTAGGAATTAGGGTGGTGCCACAGGCCTCAAAGCCACCCCTCCTCCTTCCTCCTCCTTTCTTCCTTTCCTTCCCCTTCCCCCCCCCAACTACTCCACAACAACATCATAGAATATAAAAAAAATACTAATATTAATTTTTTTAAAAAATTCTGGTCTGCAAAAGACACTGTAAGAGAATGAGAAGATAAGCCATAAACTGAAAGAAAACATTTGCAAAAGATATTGAAAAAGAACTGTTATCCAAATATACAAAGAACTCTTAAAACTTAACAATAACAGAAGAAATCAATTCTATTGTAAAATAGACAAAAGATCTGAACAGATACCTCACCAAAGAAGATATACAGATGACAAATAAGCATATGAGAAGATGCTCAGCATCATGTCATTAGAGGATCGCAAATTAACACAATGAGATCCTACCACACATCCGTTGGAATGGTGAAATCCCAAAGTACTGACAACACCAAATGCTGACAAGTATGTGGAGCAACAGGAATTCTCATTCACTGCTGATAGGAATACAAATGGAAAATTCATTTGGAAAACAGTTTGGCAGTTTCTTTTAAAAGTAAACATGATTAACATAAGATCCAGAAATTGTACCCCTTTCGGTTTACCCAAATGAGTTGAAAACTTATGTCCACACAAAAACTGTTCACAAATGTTTATAGCAGCTTTATTCATAATTGCCAAAAGTTAGAAGCAACCAAAATATCCTTCAGTAGGCAAATGGATAGATAAACTGTGGTACATCCAGACAATGCAATATTATTCAGTGTTAGAAAGAAAGTAGCTGTCAAGCCATGAAAAGACATGAAAGAAACTTAGATGTATATTACTTAAGTGAAAGAAGCCAATCTGAAAAGGGTACATACTTTATGATTCCAATTATTAAACATTCTGTGAAAGGCAAAACCATAGAGCCATTTAAAAGATTAGTGGTGGCTAAGGGTTAGAGTGGAGGGAGGGATGAATGGGTGGAGCAGAAGATTTTTAGGGCAGTGAAACTATTCTGCATGATACTATCATAGTGGGTACATACCATTGTACATTTGTCCAAACCCAGGGAATGCACAACACCAAGAGTGAATCCTAATGTGAACTATGGACTCTGAGTGATACTGATGTGTCAACATAAGTTCATTGATTGAAATAAATGTACCACTCTGGTGAGAGATGTTAATAATATGGGAGGCTATGCTTGGGGGCAGGGAGGGGGTGAGAATAGAGGATAGAAGGGAAATCTCTGCTTAATTTTGCCATGAACCTAAAACAGCTCTAAAAAATAAAGTCTGCTAAAAAAATAAAAATAAAGTATATATTATAAAGAATAAGATGTATTATCTTTGGTAGAAAAAATTGTTTTATCCCACCAAGTTGCCAACCATTCTGCCTCTGAACTATAAACTCAAATCTAATTAGAAAAAATTCTGTCGAAGCAGTTAATGTGTATTTATCCTATCTGTGCATACTTCTGATGGTAGCATCTGTGACTTGCCTGACTCCTGGAAAGTTTAGAAGTTTACAATGGTGGCAGTCCCACTCATGTGGTCTCATTTTAGGTGCCTGTTTTAACATCCAGCATTCTCAAAGCCATCACACCTTGGGAGGAGACCTTTTCTGCCCCATGCCATGGTGGCTGCTGCCATTACTGCTTGCTTTGAAATTGTTTAAGACTTCTGGGAAAATTTTGTCCCTCGTCCCCACAATTCTTTTCACTGGAGAATCTTCTCAGCAGATTGCCAAACTGAAGCTACTTGATGTTGCTGAAGGTGTGCTCCTGGGGCCTGCTGAGAACTAATCCTCCCCCTGTGTGCTTTTCAAGACACATGACTTTCTGTAGTTTGCAACGTTTCTGGTTTTGAGGAGCTTTTCATTCTGTTCCATCTTTTCCTGTGGTCGTATGAAATGTCTCTGGTGTTTCATTTCCTTCTGTTATTCTCCTGTCACAAAGAAGCTCAAATGAGTTTCTAAAGTTTCTACTACTTATACCTAGTTCTGACATTGATCCCCTTTCTTCTCTACAACATAAAGGGTCAACACTGTTTTCTAGAATTAAATGACTGCCTCTTTTCACTTACTCTTTGACTTTAATTGGGATTTATTTTCCTACGATATTCACCTGAACTTTGTCTTTAAGATGTCCCATGCTGAGGAAGTTGAAATCAGTAATTTCTGGATCTGTGAAAAAAAAACCCATTGCTCACAAAATTTTGTCTGCTTTCATTCTTCTAAAATGGATAACCCCACCCACGAGGCAATCTTTTTCCTATAATCTGCCCCCTCCCCTGCTGCACCTACTTGTTAAGGCTGCAGCACTTGCCCTGGATCTACTGAGGCATTCTTGGGGCACCCACATATGCACCTAGGTAGTTCAAAGTCAAGTCACAACAATCTGCACACTAAGATCCACTTGTTCAGCACTGTTTGAGACTTTCACTTTTGCTTAAGTCCTGAATATAGAGGATTCATTCTCTCAATTCTCATTCTAAACTTCTTCTAATTGGAGAAGTTGGAAAGCTACAATCCACATCCTACTAGAGTCCCTTGCAGAAAGGACTCTTGATGCCAATTAGGTTCCACCAATTAGATGAACTCTTGTGAGACTTGGAAAAATAAACATAAGGAAGGGGTCATCTTCTACAGCAATTAGCTGGTATTTCTTGCCAAAAAAAAGGGGTTTGGAAATGTGAGGCTTCTTTGGGCAGAATTTCAGTGTCCCTTTTTCAGTTTCCTGAGTATGAAAAGCAAATGCAGTGGTAGCAGTAGCTTCTTACTTCTGACATAACTCTAAGTGTGATGTGAGCAGTAGCAGCTTTCTCAGTGGATCAAGCCCTACCTTGCCCTGCAAATCTTTCCAAGAAGCCCAACTGAGAGCCTCATTCTTTTAGCACTTCCAGTCATTTCCAAAGCACTTATGTATTTTTTCAACTCTAAGATCTATGTTTTTCTCATAGTTTTACCTTTCTGAGCTTGAAATACCTCTTATAAACAGTGGTATTATTACAATAGCTGTTAGCTACAGATATATTTATGACACAACATTTTAAAATCTTTTCACTGACAACTTCTATTAAGACCCAGAAAGCATAAGCATCAACACACCTTAGTTCTAATGAAATAGTGTAATTTAAAACATAAATCCCATTGCACCTGAGATTCTCAGAGTATGTTGTGTTTTCTGCACTAAACCATAAATAAGAGTGGGTGAGACTCACGCACTACTTACTCAGGATCTCATGAATGCTGCTATATCTCTGTAACAGCCTCTTCCTGGCTAAAAGGAGTTCCTTGCTTGGGGAAAAACCATTGTAAGTTGTAGTGACTTGGCAGTGTGAAAATCTAATGGCTAGTACTTAATTCCAAAGCTGCCTGCCTAGGTTATAAAAGTTAAAAATGGACCCTCAACAGTAAAATCCAGCCACATGATACAAGATAAATCATAGCAAAGTTTAAAAACATGATTTGAAAAAGCAACATTAAACTAAAAGTAGCCTAGTCAAAGTTATCTTGCTCACCCAAAACTGTCTCTCAGCATTCTTGACATATTTACAAGAAGTTGGTGATTTAGGGGGCCTATAAATAGCACCCATCTTTCCTGCCCAAGTTCTAAACCACTTAAGAAGTTGTAAGACCCATGCACCATGCACAAATCTCACACTCGCAGGGAAGGCTCACTTCACAAAGACCACGAGACTGAGACCACTGCAATCAGGCAAGAGGTGTTTTATTCCAGCATGCTGGGGTCACTTAGTCTCCTGGACAGAAGCGACCCCGAGCTTACAATACAAGCACCTTTCATACTGTTTTTCCTGAACAGACCTTTATGACAGGATGAGTTGTTGGTTATCTGTGGTGCCTTTAGATTTATGGGTAGACTTTGGCAGGCTGGTACCCCCGATAAGGAACGGTGCATTTCTCAATCATTTATCTTCCCTCGGGCCTGGCCAGGTGGCCTTTAGATAAGGAACTAGTCAGTTCCTGGAACCGGGTGGGGGCCATTCCCTTCCTGGAATGTTTAGTGTGCTCGGGTCCGCCTGACCTTTATATGGCCTCTTAGAAGCGGCTTTACTTAAAATGTTTTTAGCAAGCATTTGATACAAAACTGTGTATATATTTTTCTACAATTGCCCTACAAAGTAAGACCAAAAAAAATTTTTTAAAGACATGTAGATGAAGATCAAAAGATATCAACTTCATCATGAATAAAGTCTGGATCAAAGAACATGGCTCAGGCATGTAGCTTAAATGAGCTTCCTAAGGAAACCCAGAATTAAACAGACTTACCACTAACCACAGGCAGCCCTGAACAACCTCGTTCCTTCACACATGGGGCTCGGTCCCTTAAAAATACAGCATGAAATGTGTTTTCCATAGACAGCAGCCTCCCAAGGGTAGGAAATAAGAATGAAGTGATATAGACATACCCAGCTCCTCTGTAAATCTCACCAATTTCACAGAGTAAGAAAGGAAAAGAAAGAAAGGACAAAATATGGCCTAAAATCTCAAGAAATAATCTTTGTATGGGCATGTATTACTTTTTGTGTAGTCTTTCTAAGGGCAGGGAGTTTGTTTCTCGTGTTTAACATCATGTCCTTGGCACCACCTAAACAAACCACTTCTTGGCACTTAGTGAAACTCAATGATAATAGCTGAATGCTTACAACAGGAAAGCAAAAAAACAAGTACATTCATGTTAGCCTCTAACTTTTTTTCTAAAAGTGGGCTAAAACTCAGAACAAGAAAGTGAATTGTTTAGCAACATCATTTTTCCCAAGAAAAATATCGCCAGAAAATAGCATTTATCCAGAGGAGGTGACATTCAGCTCAGCTCCTCTTCAATTCCCTGCCTCTGCCTGATGCCAGTAAGCTTCATTAAGCTAAAGAGGGCTGGAACACTTCATAAAAGCTTTTTCTGGCCTGAAAAATCCCCAAAGCCTTCTACCAGACCAATAGTCCCAAGCTCTCTGCAGACTTAGGCACTTTAAATAAGTATAATTAAACAGACATTTTTTGTCTTTTATCTATTGAATACAAACAAGAATTAAAGGCATATGCAAAAGAAGAGGAATTAGGAGTAAGGTCATAGCACGGCCCCTAAAAGAACTGAAGAAATTGTAATAATAGGCCTTTATTTGTATAAATTATACTGCAAATCTCCATTAGGCCCATCCTGAAAAGGAAATGACAATCTTCACATCGCCAGCATAGCTGCCAAGATATCATTAAACATTAAACAAAGGTTTTTGCATACAGGCCCTGGGTAAGAAGGAAAGAGATCTTCTATTAAGAACTGCTCAAACAGTGTGAACTCTTCTTTGTTTTTAAAAGCGTTCTGCCAGTCATTAGCTAAAATTTTGTTAAATTTCAAGAGGCTGCAATGTTATTTGCCCATATAGATGTGAAAATAGAGTAATGACAGAATGAAACTAGGAAAACATGATGTTAGGCTTTTTGCTTTGTTTTAGTTTTGTTTGTTGTTTTCATTGTGGCTATTTGCAATAGATCAGTTTAAATTTTAAAATCAGGGACTGACTAGCTAGCTTAGCTGGTTAAATCTGGGTGTTATAACACCAAGGTCAAGTGTTCAGATCCCAGTACCGGCCGGCCACCAAAAAATAAATAAATAATAACAAATTTTTTTGAAATCATATCAAAGTAAAAAAGTAGCAATGCTTCTTCTAACTATTGGTCACTAATAATTAAGATTGAGATTCCACATGTAAATTGCCTGATTACATTAGTAATATGAGGAGGGTACTTCAAAAAGTTTGCAGGAAAAGAGAATTAAACAAATAATACAAATCCTTCCATGAACTTTTTGAAAAGCCCTCATAAATATGAGGTATCAGATGGCAAACACAGAACAATTTGGTTAGTATGTTGGTACATCTAACTCCTATATCCTTTCATTTGGAATATGTATCTGTACATTTTTGTCTTATCTTTTTTACCTGATACTAGACCATAAGATTCTGGAAGATTAGGCTACATCTTTTTTTGCTTGACAATATATAGCACAAAACATGGTACCTGCATATGTAAGAGGTTAGTTAATAAGTAGTATTTAAACTCTGCAAACATTTCAAGATAATTAAGAGTTTGAAAAGGTTTGATCTGCATAATTAAGTTTCTCAATTTGCAGAACACTTCAGTTACATGAGAACTTCCTTGTTGCCTATACAATATAAAAGTCTACAAGTGCTATTACAAATCTTAGTATTAGTGCTTGTTAGCTTAAGTATATTTAGACTTAAAATGGTAAGACTACAGTGGCCTTTCAAAGGTCATCTAAGGACTTTATAACATCGTACTGCATAGATGATGGTCTGTTATTTAAAACACTGAGGAAAAATGAGTCCAAGATATCAAAAGGAATCAACCTAACAGTCACAAGCCATACAGAAAAGTCTCCCTAAATATTTAGCCCAGACAGCTGTCTTGAATTTCAGACCTATATTCTCAATCACCCCTTGACTTTCTCCCTAAGCCAACACGACTGCAATGCTTGCACTAAAAACCAGCCTCCTATAATCTGCTAAATCAGGCTGGCTCCCAGAAGCAAGGTTAGGATAGGGTCCCTGATGAAGATAAAGGCACAGGCCTCATGTATATAAAGTTATCTGTCAGTTACCTACCTTATATGGTTCACACCTACTTGTGACCCTGCCCAGACTTTCCAGGTTATCTGGTACCCAGCCCAAAATTGGTTTCACAGTCCAATGTTCAGCTTGCTAGAAATTGCACAGGCCCTTGCACCTGCTCAGATCTGTCAGTGAACATGTGGCAGCCTTTAATTCCATGGACATTTTAATACTAATTTACACACATCACTGGGATAATTTCCAGGTTGGAAGGTGCCTCTACATGTTGCCCAAGCACCAGTCTTCTCCTTCTAATTTCCTTTTGAGGCTAATTCTTGAGCTCATATGCAAACCCAGGATGGCTGGGCAGCAGTGGCATAGGAAAAGGCATCTTTGTGCGTTGCATTAAATGCAATTTACTACACATTGTATTTTGGTTGCATCACATCTGACCTGAGTAATCTTAATACATTTATTGCTTTGGTGATTGTGAGTTGATGCTGTTACTTTTTCTTTAGCAACACAATAGATGGAAAATTCAACTCATGCCATTTGGTATCTTAGGTTAGGTCTTTGAAAAAAGGTCTCTCAAAGAGCAGTATACCTTCCCTCAGAAGTGCTCTTCTTCCTGTGCTCCTTAAATTTGTGAAGGACACTGCCATTGACCCAGTTTTCCAAGCTGGAAAGCTGCGAGGCACCCTAAATTACTACCTCTCCTTCACACATACATGTAATTAAGGATAAATGCTCCATCAAGGTAACTTATGAAATAACTCTAAAGCCCATATTTCCTCACTACCATCACCAGCACCACTGCCTCTCCAGTCAGTTACTTCAACAGACTCCTCACAGTCACGTCCCTCCTCAAAGTGGTCTGTCTAAGATGAAAATCTGACTATGTCACTGACGGTCAATCACTCTCTATTGCCTGAAGAATAAAGTCCACATGCATTAATAATTCTGAAGTCTGTAGTCTCACCCATTATCCCTTTTCTCCTCACACCCTGTATGACTCCATTTTTGTGTTGCTATAACAGAAATACCTGAGACTGGGTAATTTATAAAGAAAAGAGGTTTATTTGGCTTACGATTCTGGGACAGCTGCATGTGGCACGGGCCTCAGGCTGTTTCTACTCATGGCAGAAAGTGGCAGGCAGCCGGCAGGTACAAGCAGATCATATGGCAAGAGGAAGAGGAAGGGGGGTGAGAGAGAAAGAAAGAGAGAGAGCTGGGATCCTTTAAACAACCAGCTCTCATGGGAGCTGATAGAGCAAGATCTCCCTCACTACCCCTCCTCTCAGGGCGAGCACTAATCCATCTAAGAGGGATCTGC
>NW_007730987.1:152663-154576 GCF_000696425.1 Galeopterus variegatus | reverse complement strand
GGTCAATCACTCTCTATTGCCTGAAGAATAAAGTCCACATGCATTAATAATTCTGAAGTCTGTAGTCTCACCCATTATCCCTTTTCTCCTCACACCCTGTATGACTCCATTTTTGTGTTGCTATAACAGAAATACCTGAGACTGGGTAATTTATAAAGAAAAGAGGTTTATTTGGCTTACGATTCTGGGACAGCTGCATGTGGCACGGGCCTCAGGCTGTTTCTACTCATGGCAGAAAGTGGCAGGCAGCCGGCAGGTACAAGCAGATCATATGGCAAGAGGAAGAGGAAGGGGGGTGAGAGAGAAAGAAAGAGAGAGAGCTGGGATCCTTTAAACAACCAGCTCTCATGGGAGCTGATAGAGCAAGATCTCCCTCACTACCCCTCCTCTCAGGGCAAGCACTAATCCATCTAAGAGGGATCTGCCTCATGACCCAAATTGCTCCAACATTGCCACTTTGGGGATCAGATTTTGACATGAGCTTTGGGAGGACAACACATCCAAACTCTACCACATGCCTTTCCCTCAGCCATTCTAAGCTAATTGCATTTCCTCAGACATACCACACACGTTATTTGTTTGGACTGAACCGTCCCACGCTCCCTCTCACTTATCTTAAAACATCTTTAAAACTTAAACTAAGATCAGACATTTTCCAGGAACACTCTAAAAATTCCAACACCCCCAAACCAGGCCCACTCCCAACACCAAATTTATATTACATCTCCCTCTTCAGACTTCCTATCCTGTGCTTCTATCTCTTTTGGTAATTATTACTCTGTGTACTCTGTTTACTTGTCTGTCTCCCACAAGCTACTTAAAGACAGTCTCATATTTTCTATCTCCATACCCAAGAATAGCCTCTGGCACATAGTAGAAACTTGGTAGATATTTTTGAATGAATGAATGAGGCAACAAAGCTTGAATTCAAATTCACATCCGAAGTACACGACCTTTTCATTTCATCATAATCATTCAGCTACATGAGTAAGTATCTGAAGACAGTTATGACAGCATTTAGAAGCCTCTTTCTGCCAGAATCTTTATATTTATCTCAGGAAGGGAAAGAGTCGTCTGTTGAAAGTGCAGGTGGTATCTCGTGCTTATCCACTGCTGCAGACAGATGGTCATTACGCCATAACAGGCACGAACAAAATGTGCCTAAAATAGGAATGTAAAATTTAACCTTTAAAATCTACAGAGCACTTTGCCTGTGTATGGAGGAATTATAATCATGTCAGAGGCATTTTAGGTGAAGTAGAATCATAAACATGAAGTGCAGAACCTAGCTTCCTGCTTTGAGGCTTATGGATTTATATTTTGACAAATGAATACAGTTGATTTCTCAGGTATGTAAGAAAAACAAAACTGCTGTGAGGAAATTTAAGTTCTAAAGCAATTGGTCTAAAAACTTTTTTTAAGTTTCACTGGACCATTTAAGAAACATCTAATATAATTTAAAGAAAAATTTCTAAGCATCTAAATTGTTGTCTTCTGTAAAACTTCTCAAACAAGATACTGTGCATTAAAATCACTTGGGAGATTTTTTAAAATAAAAAATAAACATTCCTGGGTCTCATCTGAGATATATTAAACCAAAATCTCCTCAGGGTCAGGTCTCTATGCCCAGGAATAGTTTTAAAACTTCCCCAGACAATTCCGATGGCACAGCCTTGTTTCTGTGGGCTGGTATGGGGAACTATTCCACTAAGTATTTTTTCAAAAAAATTTCAATTGAGATGCTTACATTACTGAAAAGTTCTAGATGTGGCATGGTAGTTATACAATACTCTTATTTCTCAGACCATAATTCTCAAGCTATATACTAGGTTTTGAATATTACCAATTTTGGGTTTTTTTTGTTTTTTTTTTTTTTGTCTTTTGTCTTTTTCCGTGTCCGGCAACGGATCGCA
>NW_007730987.1:150394-151954 GCF_000696425.1 Galeopterus variegatus | reverse complement strand
TCTGTATGTGGGATCCGAACCCTCGGGCGGGAGCGCCGCTGCGCTTCCCAAGCAGCACACCATCCAGTGCGCCACCG
The DNA here is from genome assembly GCF_000696425.1 of Galeopterus variegatus. Taxonomy (NCBI): domain Eukaryota; kingdom Metazoa; phylum Chordata; class Mammalia; order Dermoptera; family Cynocephalidae; genus Galeopterus; species Galeopterus variegatus. The sequence continues at coordinate 151,877 of NW_007730987.1, read as the reverse complement.
GGCCGGCCCTTACCAATTTTGTTTTTGTTTTTGGGGGTTTTTTTGCTGCTGGCCAGTAAGGAGACCAAAACCTACGGCCATGGTGTTATAGGGCTGCGCCCTAACTAACTTAGCTAACCAGCCAGCCCTACTGATTTTTATTTAACCTTATAAGAACAAAAAACCAGACTGAAGGTGATGGATATCACTACACAAGAGTATACATCTCCTGAAAGTTTACTAAGACCTCAAATCAATATGTAAAACAAAATAATTGTAACTCCAAATCTATACTTTAGTAGCTATTTATTCACTATCAAGCCTTAATTATTTGAATTTCTCCTAAGACTAAGCAAGACATCCCCAAGGTTGGTGGCATAGAACTGTGCCTTGCTCCTCATCAGAATGCCAGGACCTGATTAGCATAGAAATGAGTATCTTCCCAGGACCATCTCACGCTTTCAGTGACAGGATCATGGTTCTAAAATACCAGGCATCTCCATCTTACCCACGATTCCTTACTTAGCCTGGGGTGTACTGGAAGCTGATCAGGATATTTTCCCATCTGTTAAAGTATCAGCTTCCACCAGGCCAGTACTCTCTCTGCCTTTAAACTGTACTCTAGACTAATTCCACCTGACTCTAGATTATCTAACCTTCAGTCTTCCCTGACAACATGGAAAGAGTCTTTCAGCTATGGCTGTTTGGCAAACATCACATGTTCCGTGTATTTACCCGTATCCATAGATGAACTATGAAGAAGAAGGAGAAATTTGGTTTTGGCCTCCTCAGCCTTAGACTGTCTTCATATACATGTTTCATCTTTAGTTACCACTCCCAGGGACATCTGTATTTTAAAATGTATTCAGTGCATAAGAGGCAACTAGTCTGTATGTTAAGGAACGAACAAATAAATGAATGAATATTTTCATGTAGTTCGATTTTTACAACTAACTATGATGTCTTTTTAATTATTTCCCAAATTCAGACAAGAAAATTGAAAAACAGAAAGTTGAAAGTGTCACAAAAGTCATAAGTGGCAAAGTCAGAATTCAATCCTCTATCTCACAAATATCATTCCAGTGTTCTTTTTAAATCATCACTACCTCATATCAGCAAATTCCATACACATAATTCTCAGTTACAAGGCTATGTAGTAAGTGAACTCAGAAAACCAGATAGTCTCGTATAACAACCTCAGTTTCAAAGAATTCACTTGCGGAAGAACAACTTCACATGCAAACTCAACTCTAATTTTCTAATGCTTGATTATTCCTATAGAATTTGAGCAGGGGCCAAGGATTCTGTCAAGCTTTAAGACACACAGAAAGATTTCTCCATGCACACACACGCAAAAAGAAGTATCTAGATAAAATTGCCAGTAGTGCCAAGTTTGAGAAACTCTGCCCTGCATCAAAGCTTCACCCCGTAAGTATCAGAACCAAATTTTTTTTTCCTTTTTGTCTTTTTCCGTGTCCGGCAACGGATCGCAACCCTCAGTGTC
>NW_007730987.1:147918-149077 GCF_000696425.1 Galeopterus variegatus | reverse complement strand
TCCACAACACCTAGGTGCACAAAAAGATCACTCTGTTTTCTAAATCAAACTAAAAATGCCTCTGAGTCCATTTAACAGAGTGTGGAAAACTCTAATCCCAGTCATGTTGGGGGAAGCTCCTCCTTCCTTAGAGTCTTACAAAAATTAGGGGAGTTTTATGATATCTAGAAAATAGAAGACAAGGCCTGAGGCTTGGTCTTTCATGTCAATATTACCTCCTTCTGTTACCAATGAATGTGCTGTTGAGTCCTGCCCTCTGCCTTCTGCTTTGACCAATAGCCCTGCACCTCCACGTGGTCCTCTCTACTGACCCCAGCCTCTCTCCTCCAGGACGCTGCACACAAGATGTGAAATAAAACACTCGGAAGTCTCTGGTCCTTTCTCAGTCTTGGGGACACAACACTTCTTTCTCGTATCAAGGCACCTTTGACTTTTCTTTCCTTGCTCTTGTCTCCTTCCTCTCTATTGATCCTTCTCTCCAGCCAAAATCTAAGTAAGGGTCATCTTTGAGGGCACATCAAATGCAGAGCAGGGAAAAGCTCTGTCTGGTTCTTTTGATTCTTCTATAGCAGCTGAAACAAAACAAGTGCAAGTTTCCGTAACAACCGTCAATGTTGACTTGCCAGTGACAACTGTTTGTTGAATGTACACCATGCTCTAGCACCACTCTTTGCACTTGTCCAGTGGAAAATCTGGAGCTCTTGAGTGAGGGCACATAAAGATGACAGTGGAAGTTTCCTCTCTTTCCCATGCAGTTCTTAGGGTAGAAAGACTGAGAATTTTAATCCTTATATCCAAAGTACATCAGGCATAATCATCATCCACATTTTACCAAAAATTTACTATTTTATTTATTGCTGTTTTTCTCCAATGAAATGGTATCAGAAATTAGTTAAGCACATTTAAGACTCCAACTTATTTAGAATTAGTAACTTTCCTCAATGGCCTGACACATATTTCATCTCAGTGGTCTGGGATAGATTTGAGACCATCCTATTATACTGAGAGAGCCAAAACATGCTCAGAGCTGCCAATGCAGTTAAGGAGTCTGTCCATCAGGAAGGAGATGACATTTGGGGTCAGCCACAGGCGAACATGCTTAGTAGGTGACATGTGTCATCTAGCATTTTTAGCTTCCCTGACTTAGGTCCTTTTTTTT
>NW_007730987.1:120991-147133 GCF_000696425.1 Galeopterus variegatus | reverse complement strand
TTTTTTTTCTTTCTGGTGTCCTTGTCTCCCCTTAAGTCATTCAAGATGCTTTGCTTCTTCCAAGCCCTCCCCCGCATCTCCTGTCAAAACTCTCAGGCAATGTCCTAATAAATTCATCTACACTCAAGCATTAAAGATTGAACTACTTCAGGAGTGCCTGCATTGTTATCTACTTTCAGGCCTGAAAAACACGTGGAGAAGTAGTGTGTTTAGGCGGGAGGACTGCTGAACCTCTAAACACCACATTGACTTGGTCATGCCCAAACCAGTTCAAGTTAAATGTTCGAGTAGCCCAGATTGACCTATATTTGTATGTGTTTTGAAAAATGTCCAATAAGTCTTAGTATCTGCTGAAGAGTCAGCTAACAAGCCCATCACTGTCAAATGAGATTACATATGTGAAAATATTTTTTAAGCTAACATTAATAGGGTACTTTCTATATGCCTGATTCTGTCCTACGAGCATTACCTGCATAAAAGAACTTTATTTCTTCTTTGCAATAGCCTTAAGAAATAGGTGTTGTTATACCTGTTTCACAGATGAGAAAATAGAGGCAACAAGAAGTTAAGTAGTTTTATTAAGGTCAAAAAGCCAGGCTTACAGAAAGTTTTTAAACTGTATCCTGTCATTATTATTATTATCAATGTTATCCACAGGGGTTATCAAGTGAAGGATGGGGAATGAGAGGGAATGATGGATAGCCTGCTTTGTTTGTTGCATTACTTACTTTAAGGAAAAGTACAGGCAGCCTAATTATTGTAGCTAATAATTAGTAAGCCGTTTCTATGGCCCAAGTAGCCTGGAGAGAACTGAACGTGTATCATCTCCTTTACTGTTCCCAACAGTTCTGGACGTAGATCCTATTAGCCCCCTTCATTCAACAGACAAGAAAACCAAGTCTTAGGGAAGTTTAGTGATTATCCAAGGTCATACACATAGTAAATTGTGCACCCAAGATTTCATACCAGGTGACGAGCCATTTATTGAGTATTCATTAAATGCCAACACGATGTTAATGGCTTATATACTTTATCCCATTTAATCCTCCAAGTAAACTTATGAGGAAGGTTGTGCAGATGGAAACTAAGGTTCTGAGTGGTTCAACAATTTGCTCCAGTCTTCACAGCAAGTACATACGAGAGCTGAGATTTGAACCCAGCCATGTGTGATCCTCAACTCAAGTGCTTCCCTGTTATGCTGCTCTGTTAAAAATAGCTGAGAACTCTTCTGGGGTTCAGTTCTTTACCTCTTCCCTTTTGTGCCAAAGTCATAACATATGAGAAAATTCTAGAATATTGAAGCAGTGAGGATGAAATATTGAGCAGGGGCATGAGGGACCGCACTCAAGAGCCTCTATATCAGCATTTTTGTCTCAATTCATTTTCTGTGACCCATGAGCATTTTCAAATGAATATGCATAGTAATTAAGTATTACCAATGTGTCTATAAAACACACAGTAAAAGCTAAAACACCAGTTGCAAATAACTGTAGGTGAGGGTCAGATTGTTTTTAACAAATAGGAAGCACTCAACTTTACTGAGGAAAACTGCGGTCCACAGAAGATGGTAGAAGGTAGAAGTCTTGAAATTTACTGTCCAGATTGCTGAAATTGCATATTCAGCTGTTACTTTGTAAGTGGAAATAGGACATGCTTTTCTTGCTTATGAAATTCAGGCCAGCTAGATGAAATGCCCTTGTCTATTATATATTTGGTTATATTTGACAAACATTACTTACCCAATTTGTAGACAGTGCCCATTACCAAGATTAAGATGCTTGAAATCTGTCCAGGCAAGCAGATGGCATATTCATATATTGGATGAGCAGTTGTGATAGTCAGAGCAGGTATAATGAAATTCACAATAATCGACCAGAGCTCTAAGGAAGGAAATGATTTTTTATACACAAGGATTTCACTAATCTAATGTTTATCCCCTTAGAATGAAAACTCTTTTGTTACTTATTGTAGAAAAGAGACCTGTCTAATTATACATCAAGGACATTCTAAAAAATCAATGCTTTATGTAGTTCCAAATAAAATCCTTACTGCTTTAGCTTTCCCAGAATAATCTATTAGGTTAGTCTTTGTGATTGATTTTAGAAATTTCCTAGTTTAACAATTTCACTGCATAAGATGTTATAGCAGTTTATACTTAGATTTTACAACTTCCTAGATAAACTCTCCTCCCATCTTGCCAGTGCTCCTGCTCCAATAACCCAAAAGCACAAAGACAGGTCTGTTTTCTCACTCAAACTTGTTATCACCTTGATTCTTCACACATATCATCATCCAAATGAATCACATTCATTTATCTATACCAATCCTTAGCCAGAGAATGGATCATGAAAGAGAGAAGGTTTGGAAGTCATCCTTACAGCAGCATTTGCCATATTTGCCAATTAGCCTGAAGAATTGCGGTAGCTTTTCTTAAGAATGTCTGCTTATTCAGATAACATGCAAGAGTTTCACTCACTCCAATAAAAATAAGGAAATGAAAAAGAATTTCACTTAACACTGGCTGATATAGAAGACTGCATAATATATTATCTTACTTTATCGTTTTGAAAATTCTAATAATTCTGAATTATTTCTGAATATTTTACCATCCAAAAATGACTTATCTGTAGCACTAGAAAAATGATAGGCACCATGCAGATGCTCTATAAATATTTTAAACTTTGGGTTATACCAATCACATTAATTTGTACAGAAATTTCAAAACTTTGCTTTATCCTTTAGAAACATCAATCTTGAGAGCAAGTCATTGGCACTCCCTTGAACTCACAGATAGTTTTAATACCAGTAAATTATGTATTTTTTGCAGAAATCCTTTTTGGTTTGAGTGCACTACCCATATAGATTTTAAATCTTTTTATTGAAGGGTAATATACAATATAGTCCATACATTTGAAGTGTATAGCTCCATAAGCATGTTAAACATAAATACACAATGTAGCTACCATTTCGATTAAGATATAATGAACCCTTATGGGCATCCTCAGCAGCATTCCTCACACCCATTCCCAAACATTAGTCATCCCCCCAAAGGAAAGCACTCTCTTAACTTCTATTACCATAGATTAGTTTTGCCTTTTAAAACTTCATATGAATGGAATTATAGAGTAGGTATTCTTCTGTGTCTGGCTTCTTTCATCCAACATTATGTTTGTGAGACTCATCCAAGTTGTTGCATGTAGCAGTAATTTGTTCTTCTTCATTGCTAAATAGTATTTGTGTGTGTGTGTGTGTGTGTGTGTGTGCGTGCTTGAATATGTTGATGAACAAAATGATTGTGTCCAGACTGAGGTTATTATGGGTAATGATGCTATGACCAGTGTAGTAAATGAATTTTTAGAAACAATTCATATGTATTTCTTTTAGGCAAGAGTGGAATATCCTTGTTTTAGAGGTAGTATTGATAAGGAGGTGCTCAGTTTCCCTGCGCTCAGGTTTCAGCACATGCCTCTGGGTTTGCATCCACTCCCTGAGGTCTCAGGCCCCTCCTCTGAGCTCTCCCCTACAGGAAAGCTACTGTTGCCAGTTACACCTATTTGTTTTAGCACCAACACAGGGAAAATGAGACCACAGGGGGCTGGCTTATGCAATCCAGTAGCTGGGCATGCTCAGTAGAGAGCACAGAACATTCTTGAATATGCCTGGTGTACATAACTGGGAGCCACCCCCTTAATTGAATATTCATTAGATAGAGAAACTGTAAAAGCCGATCCCAGCCGAAGTCGGAGTTTTTCCTCACTCTCCTGGAGGCACCCCTACTTTGCTGGCTGAGGTGTATACACCTTAGTTGTATCAAACTTACCTTCAGCAAGTGGCTTTTCACTCTGTTGATCCAGCCTGCACTTTGTACTGAACCCTAAGTATGTTTTTCTTGCTTTTCTGTTAGACTTGATGTCTTACTGAACTTACTTTTGTGTTAAAGTTGGTGTGCGCCCTGCCCATTCTCTGGAGCTATGCTGCACTCTGTGGAAACTGTATTTCTTATCTATTTTATCAAACTTGTTCTCACTGTCTCCTGTGACTCTGCCCTTGAATCCTTTCCTGTGGCAGAGACGAGAACCTGGTAAGAGGACTGGATGGGTTGATGCTGACTACTGCCCCCACCCCATCAATAGAGCGCTGATAAGCCAAACAGTTGTTCACAGTGGTTGTACTGGTTTATACTTCTTCCAGCTGTGAATGAGAGTCTAGCTACTACAAATGTTTGCCAATACTTGGTTCTTTTTTGTTTTGCCATTCAAGTAGGTACATAGAGCTCTCTCATTACACTTTCAATTTGCACTTACATAATAACTAATGATGTTTGACATCTTGCATATGCTTAAAAATCAGTTGGAGATCCTCTTCAGTGAAGTGCCTATTCAAGTGTTTTGCCCTTCGTTGAGTTGTCTGTCATTATCATGTTAATTAATAGAAAATCTTTATATATTCTGTACATGAATTATTTGAGAGATATGCTATTGCAAGTATCTTTGCCTACTCTATTGCTTACTTTTTCATACCCTTAATAGTGTCTTTTGATAAACAGAAGTTTTTAATTATAATAAAATTCCATTTACAAACCTTTTCCTTCATGGTTAGTACTTTTTTTCTTAAGAAATATTTTCCTACCCCAAGGTCCTGAAGACATTCTTCTATGTTATTCTCTAAAAAATGTTATTTTTTTGTTTCATATAGGACACGTATAAGCTATAATTCACATGTAATTGATCATGAATATAGTGCGAAAAGGGGTTAATTTTTTTCATATGGATATCAAATTGATCCAAGACCATTTATTAAAAAGTGCATTCCCCACTATTCTTGTCCTTGCAAAACCAATATTTAAAAAAATAAATAAAAAGTAAAAATCAATTCACATAGTAAGTAGTAAGAATTCACTCTAGATATCAAATAAACAGGATATAAAATTTGCCAAAGAAATAATGAAAAACAGTTTGAGCTAAAACCTTACAAGAAAAGTTTGGGTCTCACAAATATTTTTACTCTTTCACCCAAAATATAGTCGCCATTACTCCCCATACTGCTCATTGATATTCATTTGTTTCCTTCAACTTTTCAAAATACTTTTTGTGGTGGGTACTAGCAGGCGCTGTTTATTATCCGCCCGTCTTTGCACTTTCTCCTCCCCAGCTGAGGTCTGCTTTTGTTCACATACTCCACATTACTCAGCCAAGAGTTTCCAGGAAGTTGAACCATTCCCAATTCCTAGGTTTGGGTTGATCCTGTTTTGTCCAAACTTACAATCTCAGGACATTCTATAGAATATATTATTGATCTAAGTATCAGTATACGACAAAATTTGATGAATTTATGTTTCAGGCTTGGAACAGGTGTATTTTTCTCACTCTCCCATGCTGAACATGAAAAAAGAAAGCAGATTGCCCGGAATGCCACAGGAACCATTTTAGAGCATAAAAGAGAAATTATCCTCAGGATGAAACTGGTACTGAAGACAATTTAGCAGACAGGTCAAAAGATAGTGGATTGTCGTTAACGTAATTTAGTCACTAATCCACACAATGCCTGAGGTGCCCTGCCTCTGGATTTCCACTACAGATAATTATCAACTTATTCTTTCTTTAAACTAGTTTGATGCAAGGTTTTCTATTATGTGCAGTTGAGAATTCTTTATGTGATACTCATATAAGTCTATAACCTGTTTGATTTTAAGTGAGGTCTATGTCCATGAATATTTTCTAGATTTCCACTACTTTGGGTGATGGTATATTGTCTACTTTGGGGTTAGTACATTTTGCATGTCATTTCTCTAAAATACCTAGTGTCTGCCATATTTTAAAGAAAACTAAAAGATAATTAAATATTAATTTCAGAAAGCTATTTTACTTTCACATCATATTGACTTCACTGGGTTGCAGATTTTTTGAAAAGTATGTCAAGGCATAAAGTCCCATCTGTTCTTAATGACATATGTATAAAAACACATTTAAACAATTATGCATCAAATGAATATGTTGTTTTATTGCCATTATAAAAGAATGTAGATTTTCATCTGTTCCATCACTTTTTCTTCAATAAGGCAGTTAATGTTAAGTATATTAATAATTACATTTTCTATTCTTTATGAGCTGTTTTAAATATTGCAAGTTTTGTCTCAAACTATTTTTCATTATTTCTTTGGCAAATTTATAAGAAGAAAAACTGTTGAAAAGAATACAGTCTCTGTGAAAGCAACCACAAGTATTAATTATTCACAATGGAGGAAATCAATGACATATCATATTCTGTATTTCACATATACACATAAACAGACATTGTACACATTAAGAACTATTATAAAAGACTAATTAGTTTCTATTTTTCTCTCCACAAATGAATTTAGATACCTGAAAAATCCTATAATCAAACTCCAATTCCTTTAAAGCAAAAGAAAGTATGGCTTAGAAAACTAGTATCTTTGAGTCAGAAAGATCCTTGAAGCCTGTACAGTTCAAGCATCTTCTAATACAGATGTCACCTTTAAGCAGGTGACTTCGCGAAGAGCTCGCAGAGACTAAATTGGAACCTTGGTGAAAACGAACACTCATACAAGAAGCTTATGGAAGTTGCAGTTACTGTCATAAACATAAAAAGACAAACATACAAACAATGTCACTCTAAAACAATAGTATCACTACTTTTAAATTTTAAAATAAAGTTTAAATAGTTGAAAAATTGCCTTTAGTAAGAATGTACGCAACCTGGATTTGTCCTGGGTTTCTGGCCTCAGGGCTAAAATGCCACCACCATTATCTTACTAAATTGGCCATCATTATATAATAATTTTTATACATCATAGACATATTGCAGTTACGGAATGAAACCATTCTGTGTACACGCACGATCAATTATTTTCAATGTCATGAGTATTTGGAGGAATTGAGCATAGCAGTCCTGGCCAGACCTAGTACACTATCTTTAACAGTCTTTATTCCTAAGCTCTCTCTTGAGGACTGTCAATTTTTCATTCTTTCTAGTCTTCACATTATAAACCCTATTCCTTGGCAGGGTCCTATTACATTTATTTGGTAGGCTATAATCCAGGAAACTAAATCTTTTTTCTTGCCACTATCAGTCTATATACTTATCCACTGTCTGTATGTTCCTTTCCAATTTTTCCTGAAACTAGTACAATTAAATTGTTATCTGTTGGTGGAAAGGAAAGCTTGTCAATAATCCTTGTGGTGATGCAATAAGTTATCCATCATATAAGTACAATTTTTTAACCAATTTATTTTTCAAGTATGCAAACTGTGAAGAGCAGTATGTCTGGTGAGTGCTATAGTTTATGGTGAAAACTTGGTGCAGTGCAGCAGTGCTGAAAGGTGGGACCTTTGAGGGTGATTAGGTCATAAGGGTTTTGCCCTCATAAATGAATTAGTCCATTCATAGATTAATGGATTAATGGGTTATCAAGGGAGTGGGTTAGTTATCATGAAAGAGGGTCTATTGTGAAAGCCGATTTGGCTGTCCCATGTGAGTCCCTTCGCTATGTGATGCCCCACACACCTCAGGATTCTGCAGAGAGTCCCCATCAGCAAGAAGGCCATCACCAAATGTGGCCCCTCAACCTTGGACTTCCCAGCTTCCAGAACTGTAAGAAGTAAGCTTTTTTTTCTTTATAAATTACTCAGTCTTAGGTATTCAGTTATGGCAACAGAAAATGATTGAAGACAGTGAGGAATACTGAAAACCACTAACATCTTACAGCGAAGTACATGCTGCCAAAAAAACCAATTAGAAATATAAGAAGGTAAGCAGTGTAACAGCAGGCGAGAAAAAGCTAAATCTAGAGCACGTGAATGTAGCCAACACAGACAAACGTTACGGAGAAGATCGTAGGATCCAAGAAAAGTTATGAGATTAATGGCTGGCTATTAAAACACAATTTTAATAGAGTGGTTGAGACAGAAGGCAGTGAAAGAAAGTTGAAGCAGCGCATATTGACTACATAAGGTGAGAAATGCCAGTTCAAGAAAACGTCTAAGGTTGGAGTTTATTGATAGGCCAGTTGATAGGCCTATTGATCGGTCTGCAAAATGCAGTAAAAGAGAAGAGGTCGGAGGAAGAAGGAACTGGCCAGGAATGGGCTGGTGGTACTCTGAATGGTGTTTAAGTTATTGGAGAGGACGAAAAGTTTGAAAAAATTACATAAAGCATGGAAAATGTGTACCACAGGGATAAAGGAAGTGTGTTGGCAGATATTCTGGAAGAACATAGGAAAGGGAAAGGAGTTTTCAAGCGTAGCCTCCTTTCAAAAGCCAGCTTTTTGAAAAGTCAGGTGAGACCATACCAAGGCATGTAAAACACGATCCATTGAAGTACAGTGGTAAATTATTAGAAATTATATACATTTCTTTCCTTTCGAGAAGCTAAGCTTTACTTATGTGTTTTAATGGATTGATGCTGGCTCCTCGTGAGTTTCAAAAGCCAGAAGGTCACATATTAGTGGAAATACGCAGTGGTTATCATATTGTGGTGTCTACCTGCATTTCTCTGATTTCCAGAGAGGTTGACTATCGTTTTATTTGTGTATTGGGCATTGGACCACCCCCTTTGAGAAGTGCCTGTTTAGGGCACTTGCACTCTTTTCTATTGGGTTGTTTTTCCTTAATGCTTTGTAGGAATTTTTTATATATTCTGTATGTGAGCTCTTTATTGGTTATAATTTTGCAAATATCTTTTTCCTTTCAGTGACTTGCCTTTTCATTTTCTTAATAGTGTTGTTTAATAAGTGGAAGTTCTTAATTTAATGTGATTAAATTTATCAGTCTTTTTCTTTGTACTAATGCTTTTTGTGTCCTCTAAGTTTTTCCCTATCCCAAGATCATGAAGTAATTTCTCTCGTTATCTTCTAGATGCTTCTATTGTCTTTCACCTTTATTTCTGCAGTCACCAGTAGCACTTGGGTTTTTATGTGTATAGTTTTGGAGTCAAATTTAATTTTTCACCTGTGTATATTCAACGATGTCTCCCTATCATTAATTGAAAAGTCTGTCTTTTCCTTACTTCTCTGAAGTGCCACCTTTATGTCAAGTGTCCTTATGTGTTGGGGTTCCTACTTGGGTTATTTAGTTTTTTCCACTGCTCTGTCTATACTTGCACCATTATCACACTTTTAATCACTCTTAATTACTGTATCACCCTCTTAATTTCTCTTAATTACTGTAGTGTTCTAATAAATCCATGTTATCTATTTGAACAAGTCCTCCTCATCATTTTTGGTCTTTAGTGTTTCTGTGTAAATTTTAGAATCATCTCATCAAGAACCATAAAAAGATCCATGAAAAATCTGTTAATATGTTGCATCTTATCAATGAATCTGTTTGGTGAAGATCTGTATTTTTACAATATCAGATCTTCAAATAAATCTCTCGATAAAGTTTTATAGCTGTCTATGTAGATATCGTACACATCTTTTGTTAGATTTATCCCTTCAGTATTTATTTCATATACAAAGGTACTTCAAAGAGTTCATGGAAAAATAAAGTTGAAAGATAATACGAACCTTCCCATGAACTTTTTCAGGTACCCTTATTATATACATGATATATATGATATACTTGTATGATGTTATATACAAGTACCATATATATGAGGGTACTTCAAAATTATATCTATATACTCATATATAGAGACAGATAATTTTTCTTTTAATGGTATCTGCTATAGTTTGAAAGTATGTGTACCCCCAAAATTTATATGCTGGAACTTAATCCTCAATGTTAGTATTAAGAGATGAGGCCTTTGGGAGGTGATTAGGCTCCGCCTTCATGAATGGGATTAGCAACCTTATAAAAGTGCTGGAGGGAATCAGCTAGGACTTTTGTCCTTCTGTCCCTCCTGCCATGTGAGGACACAGCATTTGTTCCCTCCAGAGGATGTAGCAACAAGATGCCATCTTGGAAGCAGAGTAAACCAGACAGTAAACCTGCTGGAACCTTGATCTTGGACCTTTAGCTTCCAGAACTGCGAAAAATAAATTTCTGTTATTTATAAATTACCTCGTCTAAGGTATTTTGTTATAGCAGTAGGATGTAGCAACAAGATGCCATCTTGGAAGCAGAGTAAACCAGACAGTAAACCTGCTGGAAACTTGATCTTGGACCTTTAGCTTCCAGAACTGTGAAAAATAAATTTCTGTTATTTATAAATTACCTCGTCTAAGGTATTTTGTTATAGCAGCTCAAATAGACTAAGACGTATCTTATTGTTTCATATTCTGCTTGTTAGAGAAGTGTATAGAAATAAATTGACTTTTATATCATGACATAATATCTGGCAAATTTCCTAAACTTTCTTATCAAATCTAAGTATTTATCCATATGTGGTTATGGATTTTCTATTTGCACAATAATATCAAGGAATAATGATATTATCCTTACTGTGTAGGCTAAGACCTTTGCTACAATCTAAATAGAGATGAGATAGCAGATATCCTTGTCTTTTATCAACTTCAAAGGAAAATCTTTCAAACTTTCACCATTAAATATAATATTCTCTATAGGTAGATATACTTTAGCAAATTTTAAAAGTTACTTCTAAAAAATAAATAAGTAAAAATAAAGGCAACTTCTAGATTTCTCTTCATAAGAGTGTTTTCCATAAATATTACTCAAACATAATATTTGAGTTTTGCAGATATTATATTTTCATCTATGGAGGTGATCATATAATACTTCTCTTTTATTCTCTTATTTTGGAAATTTTATTGATGGATTTTTTTTAATGTTAAATGAAGCTTACATTTTTTGAATAACTTTCTACACACACGTATGTACTTATACAACTACTACACACATACACACAACTTGCCCTGCTCTGTGTCTGTTACTCTACACACATACACACGCACACACACAGAGCCCACATTCATAACTCCTGGAATCATTTTGTTATTACTTTATTTAGGATATTTGCATCTACTCACTTGTGTTAGATAGTCCTATAATTTTCCTTTCCTTTATAATCTCAAAATGCTTTGATCAAGGTTTTCTCGTTTCATAAACTGCATGAGGAGTATTTCCTTTTTTTCTATTTTCTAAAAGAGATTGTGCAATACTTTAAACATTTGGTAGATTTCACTGTTTAAGCTTTATCAGGATAGAGTTGTTGGATTTGTGTTTATAATTATGGGTTTATTTCTTTAATATTGTGATATTATTTAGATTTTCAATTTCTTCTTTTATCAGTTTGTTAGAATGCATTTTTTAGAAGTTTGCATATATCATCAAAATTTTCAAATGGATTGATATTAAATTGCTCTGTTTTTAATATCCTCTAATGCAAATATCTGCAGGATCTGTAATGATATCTTCTTTTGTATTCCTGATATTGGTTATTTATGCTTTCTCTCTCTCTCTCTCTCTCTCTCGCTCTCTCTCTCTCTCTCTCTGAACAATCACACCACTTTTGGATTTGTTAATACTCTTTACTGGATTTTTATTCTTTATTTAATTAGTTTCTACTCTTATCTTTATTATATTCTTCTTCATTCTTTGGTTTAACTTAATGTGCTTTTTCTTTATTTCATTCATTGTTTGACAGCCTTAACTTCCTTTTTAATATTATTTTGAAGCTATATATTTCCCTCTGAATAGTGCTTTAACTGCATCCCACAAGTTTTATTAGGTAATATTTTATTATCATTTAGTTTAAAATGTTACTGGTTTCCATTGTGATTACTTCTTCATTCTACCAATTATTTGGAAATGTATTTATTATTTTACAAACATAGGAGATTCCCTAATTATCTTTTTGTTATTAATTTCTAGCATAATGACGATATTATTTAAGATAATACTAAGTATGGTTTTAATTTTTTTTAACATAAATAACATTTTGAAGACAAAGATGATATAATTTTCTTTTAGGGAGGGTTTATGTTTGCTTCTCCCAGGCACCCAGGGACTGCTCAAGCCTCTTGGTCTTTCATCCACCCCCTGCAGAACTTACAAAAATCCCAGAGGAAAAGAGGCCACCAAATGCCCACCTCACCTTTCTGGCCTCTGTCTTTCCCTATTTCTGGCCCATTCATTCTCTGCTATCCTGTTTATTCTCCCATGCCTTTGAATAGTTTTAAAATAAGTATTTTCTCCAGATTTTTTCCTTCATGGGAGGACTGGTCTGAATTGCATAAACTGCCACTACCAAAAGCAGCATTTGTATTCGGTCTTTGAAATTTTTAAATTTTAGAGTTGTAAAAGTTACTTGTCCCTTATAAGAATAAGATGAGGTTGATAAAGAAAAGTGCTATGGTCTGAATGTTTGTGTACCACCAAAAGTCACATATTGAAACCTAAGTGCCAAAGTGACAGTATTAGGAGGCAGGCCTTTGGAAAGTGATCAGGTCATAAGGGCAGAGCCCTTACCAATGGGATAAGTGCCCTTATAAAAGAGGCCCTAGAGAGCTGCCTTGCCCCTTTCCACTATGTGAAAACACAATGAGGAGGCGCCATTCCTGAGACCAGGAAACAGGCCTCAACAGACACTGAATTTGCCAGCACCTTGATCTTGGACTTCCCAGGCTCCAGAACTATAAAAAATAAATTTCTATTGTTTACTACCCAGTCTATGGTATTTTGTTATAGCAGCCTAAAGGGACTAAGACAGAAGACATACAGAACTCACCAAGAAGTCCACTGTAATTCTAAGGTAGCACTGAATGATTTAGTCTTAAAGTTACTCAGATGTTAAATATAATTTATTGGTGGGAAATCTATATTGCTAAAGTGTTAGGTCTCTTTTTCTTACTAAAAATCCAGCATACTAAACAAGTAAAGATAATTCTGCTTTATAGATTTTCCACTGTAATTACTGTTAAGAACTATAATCATTAAGTATAATTAGTATCAAGTAGAACTTTACAAAACAGTAAATGGTAGTATAATTACAGATTTAGGCTGTCTGCTACTACAAAATTAAGTAAAATTATTTTAAGCAAAATCTGTATTATAGTTAATACATATTCATAAGCATACAATGTATTGCCCATAAATCCAGGTAAAATTGTAAAGTTCACAAAGAAAATATGAATCCAACTATTTTTATTTCTCCCAAGTATTTTTATTTGTATTTCTTTTGAATTCTGCTTTTCATAATAAGTCATAGACTCTATTAAATTTAAAGAAGATAAGAATACAGAAAATAAGTTTACCTCTTAATAACTTCATGTTTACATTATTGAATAGAGGCATTTTTATTAGTTCCCATAACTTTTATGCAAATAACAAAAACTTTATCAAAAACAACAAAAAGAATGAAAGATAGAGAAAATAGCCCATATTCAGTGAATTAAATTAACACTCTCCATTCCAACACTCATGCAATGAATTTCACCTGCCAAACACCATGGAATCTGGCCAGGAGAAGTGCTGGGAAGGAACTCATACCTCCTGGGTCTCTATCAGATACAGAATTTTCCCAAAATAAGTACCTCAGTCTAGAAAGACTTAACCTATGACTTCTGATTAAAATGTCAAAATCTAGAGTATGAATGGGCAGCAGCAGAAGAGGTGATGCCGTTATGGAAAGGTGTCACCAAGAAAACACAGTCACTTGGAGAGGATGGAGAACACAGGTTTATTAAGCCAGCT
The DNA here is from genome assembly GCF_000696425.1 of Galeopterus variegatus. Lineage (NCBI taxonomy): Eukaryota > Metazoa > Chordata > Mammalia > Dermoptera > Cynocephalidae > Galeopterus > Galeopterus variegatus. Next base: position 133,520 of record NW_007730987.1, on the reverse strand, counting down.
GACCCAGGGGGATTAGAATTCCAAATCCCTGAGTCCTGATTACAGGGGGGACTAGGCTTTTATACTTTCCTTGGGTAGGTAAGCAGCAAGCACTTCTATTGGCTCTTTTCCTTGTCTCCAGGCAGAGTCCCCCTAATCAGGGGTCTTCTAACAGATGGTTGACTAGGTTACTGTGGTTAAAACTAGGTAAAAAAAAGCTTTTTGGGTAAGGGTATTTATCATACCTGGGTGCAAGGGTGGGAAATGTGGTTACTTGAGGAGGGGTTTTCTTTAGAGAGCAACCTGGTCTCTCATCTACAAAAGAAAGAGCTGGCAGTCTGTGGTTTCTTGCTAACACAGGACCACAGAGCTACAGAGTACAGAAATGCATCTTAGCTGTTTAACCCTTAACACACTCCAAATAAAGCTCATATACAGGGAAGTATTAGCTAACAAACTTAAAGATAAAAACAAATTTAGACAAGGGAAGGACAACGAATCTGGCCATCACGATGCCTCTATAAAGATGTGATTTCTTTAAATATTCACAGGCCACCCCAAAATGTCAGGGGTCAAATCATGCTGCACATGATTTCTATTATTTACCTTCTAGATTTTCAGTAGAGCAGAAATCACCAGAAGTGAATAAGTGATTAGGAGGAAGAAAGGGCAGCGAGCCTAAAGGCATTTGCTCCGAGCCACACCACCTTCCTAGAAAAACTGGCGTGACCTGGATTTTTTAAAGTAATAAAATGACAGCTTTGATGAGAGGCTCTTCAAGACCCCAAATGGTAACCGAATATAGTCATAGACCTCTTCCCTCCCCATACCTCCCTTCTGCTCTCATTCTATTCTTCAAGAATTCTAAAAAACTTCTTTGAGGATAGTCTTAATCAGAAAGAAATCAATACTGAATAGGCATAAAATCTGGGGGATAAAAGTGAGAAGAGCAGATGAGGAACACAAATAAAATGGAAATTTACCCACTGAAACATGAAAAGTCAGAGAAATAAAAATTTTCCATTCTCTCAAAGAAATTACAGCTCTGAACTCTTTCTTAAAAGAAAAAAGGTCAATGAGCAGGTTCAAATGTTCAAAGAAGAGACTACAAAAAGAGATGAAAAGGGAGCTTAGGAGCTCACAACAGGAAAGGAAGAGAAAAATAAAAACACAATAGAGACGAAAGCCTGATTACTAGCCATATACACATTCATACACATGCACACACACACCACACACACAAAGGAAAACACACACTCAGGAACACAGTGAACAGCCTTCTGCAATTCACAGAAAACAAAATGAAAAGGAACAGTGATTTAAAATTGAATAGACATGGAATATAGGCAAAGAGATCTAACAAATGCAGCATTTCTATGTTTTCCTGAAGGCAAGAACTAGGCAAATAGAAAAACTATTCAAATCTAAAATATAAGAAAACAATCCTGAAATAATGGCTTTAATTTGCAGATCAAAAGAAGTAGATCATGTTCCAGGAAAAACTGATACAGTGAGATTAGTGCTGACATACTCTCAGGAAGTTACTGCACTACAAGGACAAACAGTCCACAGGCATCCAGGTAAGAAAACAAAATTGCATGCTAGGTTGGCCTCCCACTATCTGTAGAAACACTCATTGCTAGAAAATTGTGTGACAATACAGTTAAATTATGAAAGGAGGAAAAGGTGACCCTAGAATTTTATACCTAGCCAAGAATTAATTATTAATTGTTATGTTTTAATCTACAGACCTTATTCAGATATCTCCAATTGTTCCAATATTGTTCTTTATTGCAAAAGAAAATCCCAGATCATACATTTCATTTCATTTCCATGTCTCTTTAGCCTTCTTTAATCTGGTACAGTTTTACCATCATTTTTTTTCGTTTCTTTGTATTGACATTTTTTAAGAAAAAGTTTTTCAAATTGGGAGTGAGGAAAGTGGAGTTGGTTTGGTCAGGTCCCCTTGCCTCATATCTGGTTGGTATGTCTTGGTAAAATAGAATAGTTTAATCAGGCCCCCTCACCTCAGGTCTGGTTGGGGGTGGTGCAGCACATTCTTTGTAAACAAATTGTGGGGGGGGGGAGTTAGTGCACATTCATGCCAATGTATCTTTTTAGTTTTGTTGCTATGGTGTGTTCAAGAGTTGTGTGGAGCAGCAGCCCTGAACTGCTGGCCGGCAGAGAGCTCGTGTCTAAAAAAACAGAGCATGTTTACTTTGCTGGCAGCTGCTCAGTTTTTCTTTGGACTTTGCCAGTAGCAGTTGAGTTTCTGAGTTTCCCTTTGGACTGCCTAGCTCTAAGACATGTGTGTGCTGAATAAAGACTACTCTTTCTTCAACCAAGGCTCCAAGGACCTTTCTTCTGGTTACCTAGCTCGTAGACCTGCATGTGAAGGGTCACAAACCTTGGGCTTGAGGGGTCTGTGAGCTCCAGACCCAGCCCTAGCTCTACAGTATGATTCAGCACATCCTTTGTAAACAAGTTGTGTGGGAGTAGAGTTAGTGCACATGTGCACCCGGGTACCCTTTTGGCTCCTTCCCTTTGTGTGTACTCTTCAGTATGGAAGCAGCAGCTCTGAACTGCTGGCTGGCAGAGCCCAGGCCTAAAAATAAAGCATGTCCACTTTGCCTGTGGCTGCTCAGTTTTTCTTTCGACTATCTGGCTCAGGGCCTGCACAGGATGGGGTAGAAGGGTCTGTGATCCATCTCAACAATTGGCATAGTCACTGTCAGGATCCCAAGCAGGTAAGGGAGACACTAGCCCCTCGGGAGGGGGAGGAAATGTGATTACCTACGAGTGTGTGGTACCCAGCGGCTGCTTTCCTGTTGGCTGGGGTCTGGCTGTTGCTCACTGTACTATGAGTCAACTTGGACCAGGCACTCCATGAAGCAGCGCAGCTGCAAGATTTGCAACAGAAAGCAGACTTGTTGGAAGCACAGGTACTTGCCCTGGGGACTGAAGTGCAGCAACAGGTCACTCCTGCTTCCAACACCAGGGATGATAACAAACTCAACGGTGAGTTGGAGGAGACTATGCGTCCCCTGGCACGACATTTTGTGCATCAGAAACTGAAGCACAAGCAGCCAGTAAGACAAAGTGGGCAACTGGTAGGCAACCCAGAAGTGACCCAATTCACTACTTACGTCCCCTACACTCAAGCTGAGTTGGTGGACTTAGGGAAACAGTTCTGGCAGAAACAGGGCAAACCCCTAGCTGCTTGGCTTTTGTGGCTGTGGGACCTAGGGGTGGATGGCATGATGAGATCTGGTGAGGAGATGGAAAGTTGGCTTCCATCACCACGCATCCATCCCTGTGACAGTGGTTACAGAACAGCCACAGTTACACACAGGGACAGGATAAGTACTCCTTGATGGAATGGGTGAATGCAGCCATCCAGACCATGTGGACGAATACCAGAGAACTGCCCAAAACCGTAAGTAAATGGCAAACCTATGCTGAGCTGGTCCAAGTGATTCGGGAGCTGGGGATGTGACAGTCCCTGTTTAATGTGAGCATCCATAGCCCAGACGATGAATGTTTTACCGGCACCATGAGGGACATAGTGCTACACAATGCTCCGTTGACGTCCTTTGGATTACTGATGGCCATACTGGCCCCATACATTGGTCATCCTATACATGAGGTAATGACCATGATGGCCAGTCTGGGTGAAGCAGAGGGGAGGAGACAAGAAAAGGGGGTCTGAAAAGTGGCTGAAACTAAATCCCCAAGAAATGCTTGGGATTTTACCCTGAAGTGGCCGAGCAAGACTAGCTGTATGCAGATGTGGTTTGACTTGCTTATGGCAGGAGCTGATAGAGAAAAAACTGACCAGCAACCAAATGCTGTCTTGTTCGCCTTGTGACAACAATTGCACCCTGAATAGCATTTCACTAAATGCCTGGAAACAGGTGGCAAGGTATGGTCAGTGGATTTAAAAGATTTTTGGTTACTTCTGAAGAGGGAGATGGACTGTTCTCTTTTGGCTAGGGACCAGGCCGAGGTGCTTGTCTTTTGGGGATAGACAAGGACCAGAGGCCTCATGTTGAACCAGTAATATGTTGGTCTGAGACAAATGTACAGCTTGTGTTAGCACTGGTGGACACCAGAGCAGACTATACCTTGATACATGGCAACCCAGATAAGTTTCAGGGGGCCACAGTGAATGTTGATGGTTATGGAGGACAGACTATTACAGTCAAAGCTGTGTCTTTGCCGCTGAGCATTGAACAATTGCCCCCTCAAGTATATACTGTGTATGTATCTCCTGTATCCAAATACATCTTGGGTATAGATGTGCTCTATGGGTTATACCTGTGAACAATGGTTGTAGTATTCCAGCTGCAGATATGGACAGTAAAGCCTGTGCTTCAGGGACACGCTAAACATGATCCACAGGTATTACCCAAGCCAAGGCGTGTGGTCAGTGTGAAACAGTATTGCCTGCCGGGAGGACATGCAGAGATGTGTGCCATGATCTTGGAGTTGGAGAAGGTTTGCATCATTCATCCTGCACCTAGTGCTTTTAACACTCCAACATGGCCACTGAAAAAACCTGATGGTACTTGGAGAATGACTGTGGACTACCGGGAACTGAACAAAATAGTGCCTCCTTTGCATGCGGTTGTGTCTTCAGTTCATGACTTGATGGATCAGCTGATGACTCAGCTAGGAACTTATCATTATGTACTGGACCTTGCAAATGCTTTTTTCTCTATCCTGATCTCAGCTGATAGCCAAGATCAATTTGCTTTCACCTAGGAGGGAAGGCACTGGACTTTTCAAGTGTTGCCCTGAGGCTACCTGAATAGCCCAACCATCTGTCATAGTTTAGTGGCTAGGGACCTAGTCAAGTGGACTAAGCCCAGCATGGTTACAAGATTTCATTATATAGATAATGTCTTACTAACCTCTGATTCTCTTGCAGATTGAACCAAGGCGGCTCCAACACTGCTAGGTTATTTGGAACAGTGTGAATGGGCCGTATATAAGAGTCTTACCCTTTGGATATGTACTTGGAAATATCAGTGGCAGGTGGTAGGCCACCGACCCCTGTAGGGACAAGCCATGTAGCACGAGTTATGGGAATTGGGACATGAGAAGGAAGTAAGTCTTTTCCATGTCACAGGACATTTCCCCTTAGCCAGTCCAGGTAATGATGAAGCTGATGCACTGGCTAAGGTAAGATGGCTGGACACCCCAGCCACTGATGTAGCTGGGTGGCTACATTGGAGAATGCAGCATGCTGGCTGTAATACCATGTGGTCAGCGACTCACTCGGTGCCACATAAACCCGAGAGAGAATGCCCCTGGTGGACAGATATACCCTTGATGGCTCACCAGGTGCCACATGCAGAGAGGCAGAAAACCTGAGAGGTGGATGCTTCTAACATAGTAGCAGGTGGATCTTGTGGGATCACTGCCAAAGTCAGAGAATTTCAGGTATAGCTTCACAACCATTGATACGGCTACTGGTGTTCTGTTTGTATGGTCTAGTAAGGCCCCAGGCCAGGTAAGCACTGTTAAGGGATTGAATAGCCTTATGGCCATGCACAGTCAGCCCCTGGTAATAAAGAGTGATAATGGAACCCACTTTACTGGACATGAAATACAGAAGTGGGCTTCTCAGTTGTCCATTCAGTGGAAGTTACATGTGCAGTATCATCCCCTGGCAGTAAGAATGATTGAACGGTACAATGTTCTTCTGAAAAAGGGACTAAGGCTATCCACCCATCCCCCATCCCTGAGGGGGTGAACACGGTGGTTGTGGCTGACAGTCAGGATCTTAGATGAGAGCCCCACAAGGGCGGGCCCTCTCCGGTGGAGGCTCTGTTGGATAGAGCCGCAGCACCTGTTCCTGCAACCATTATTTCCAGATAGGTAAGCTGGCATGTATTCTGCCAGAGGGATGAGAACTTCCTCTACTGGTGCCAATAACTGTTTTGTCTTTTTGCCTACAGTATTGTGGCTGCAGGCCCGGAGTCAACTGGACACATACATACGTTCATGTGGCCAATGTGTCGGCTTCCTGAATATTTACCAAGTTTCCTGCCAGTGCGGATGCAGGATTCCTGTGGAAAATCACCTCAATGGTGACTACTAACCAGATGTGTATGGGTGGGGTTTTTGTGGCTAATAGTTGAAAGGATAGAGCTACAGGGACAAGCCTCAAGGTGTATTGAACATACAATAAGGACAGAAGTTTTATGGATACAAGGGTCAGCCATCCTCGCTAAGGGAACATTGTGGAAGATTCTGAACACATAGATTTGTACAGTGAGGGACTCTGAAGGGGTGGAGTGTGAGGAAAGGAGTTGGTTTGGTCAGGCCCCCTCGCCTCATATCTGGCTGGGTGTGATTCAGCACATCCTTTGTAAACAAGTTGTGTGAGAGGAGAGTTAGTGCGCATGCACGCCCAGGTACCCTTCTGGCTCATGGCCTTTGTGTGCTCTTCAGTATGGAAGCAGCGGCTCTGAACCGCTGGTCAGCAGAGCTCGGGTCTAAAAATAAAGCATGTCCACTTTGCTGGTGGCTGCTCAGTTTTTCTTTCAACTACCTGGCTGAGGACCTACACAGGACACGGTAGAAGGGACTGTGATCCAGCCCAACATTGGGTTTGACTGATATTTACTTATAATTACACTCAGTTTATACCTCTGATAGGAATACCATAGTCACCATCTTAACCAAGTGATCAAAATAAAATCACTAGTAAGAGGACAAATTGACATCATGTTCCTCTTAATATAGTGAATAAAGAATAAGAAAACCATGTTTTAATTAATCCATCAGATATAGAATTTAAACACATTTCTGGTTACACTATTTAAAAAAATAATAATAAAGAAGTATACATAGTAGAAGTGAACTTCCTGTGATGTTACCATCACAACCTCAAGTTCTTTTCCTTCCTTAAAAGAAATTGCTATGAATGGTTTGTTGAGTATTTCTTAACTTTTTTCTGTGATTTTACATAGACATAAAATACAGGGGTTTTTTTGAGGGAATGGAATTATTTAAACATAATCACACTTCATATTTTGTCCTGCAGTTTGCTTTATTCATTTAATGTATTGTAGAGTGGTTTTTTTCTACCACTTTAAGTCAGAGATAACTTATTTAGAGTGTTTTTCCTAATAGCTTACATATACTTCATTTTTAAAATGACATGATTAATATTCCATGGTATATATGAAGTATAATTTATTTAACCATCCTTAAATTGATGAACATTTAGGTTGGCTTAAACTCTGTAGAATTTCAAACAATGGTGGAATGAACCCTCTTGTACATGTTTCTTCATGTACGTATACAAATATTTCTTTGAATAAATAGCTGGGAATGGAAATTGAAAGATATGACATTTTGAGTTTTTGGTCAGTCTTACTAAATTACCCTTTAAATGAACTTACCATTTTATGCTTCAACTAACTGTATAAGAAGACTGTTTACACTTATTGTTAACAATTTTTAATGTTTGCTAATCTATTGGCAAAAAAAGAAATCTTACTATTGATTGCTAGAGAGACTATGTGTTTTTTCTTATATTTATTTGTCATTTTTATAATTCTATGAATTGTCTATTTGTACCTTTGAACATTTTTATTATGCATACTTTTTCTAATTTATTTGCAAGTTGCTCTTTATTTTTTTTTTGCATATTAATCATTTATTGTACTTAGGTTGCCAGTATATGGACTTCCAAGAATAGACTGTCTTTTACTCAAGTACCTCTACGCTAGATCACTGGAAGTTCCATCATCTTGATTTTCCCCAAGGGAAACCTAAGACCTGCAGAGAGAGGCCTATTAATTTATTCTAGTCACATAACTAAGGCCTTAAGGATGCCAAAATAAGTGTAGAATAGTGGGGAAAAAAAGAAATTTAGAATTTTGTAAAAAGACTGGATTGGTCGGAGACCAATCTGAGCTAATAATGAACTGCTTTTGGAAATAATGTTGGGCAAGGGCTTGAAAGCCCTTGAAAGAGAATCAAATTTGGAATCCAAAAGTGTAGGTTCAAGACTTGGCTCCACTACTTACTAGCTGTATGCACGTGTTGCAGATCAGATTCCTCATCTGTAAAACAAGAATAAAAATAGACGCCCTACACATTTCAAATCAGTGATGTAAAAATCAAATGTTATAAATAAAAAAGAGCTTTATGCCTTTAAAATATGACACGAATACACGGAAAGACAGAGTGACTTTTGGTGATACATGGTAAGTCCCACACCAATAATAAACCATGAACTATTTCCCAATTACCAGCTCTAATGAAATAGAGAAAACGATTTTAGTGCTATGTACAAGTTGATAGAGACTTCTGTTGTGTAGTTTTTCATGCTTCCCTGTCATTAATCTTCACAAATTCAACATTAGTTTTTCAACAGGCCACATACCCCTCAACTACTCTAAAGTTGTTATCATTTCTTATTATTTCATTTACAGTTAGTTTCCATTTACTGTTTTAGAATATAAAATTAAAATGTCCAAATTTAACTTTATTGCCTATAATAGAAAAATGGAGAATATTAAAGACAAACATTATGGCATTAATAACTCAATTTCGAATCTTATAAAAATTTACCTCAAATTATAGAAGCTCATCATTATTTTAAGTGAACTATAAGCACAACTATGTAGCATGTAGTAGGTTGTCATCAAGTCTATCATAATTGGCTAAAAAATTGAGTGATTTAAGTCCTTTTTAAAAATATTTCTCAATTTAATCATTTCATCTTCTCAAAGAAAGATGTGTAAATACAACTCATTATTACTGAATGCATGCAAGGTCATCTAGAGCCTCTCTGCTGAAAAATTACAAGAGGAAAATAAGACCATTAATAGACTATCCATCACTTTGATGAAACTATGGATTGAAATTGACTCACATGTATTCTCTTTCAGAACAATGTGTATTAATAGAAGCTAGGAACTTTCTTAACAGCGTTAAAATGGTTGCTGAAAACTACTCAAATGTAGTAACATTCAGAAGGACTTTGCATACGTGAAGTTTTCTTTATAATATAAGAAATTAATTTCTTAGATACATTGGATAGTTTATGCTAACAATTTACTGGAAAATACAAATGGTGGGAGTGATAGTTTGTTAATTGCAATTAGCCAAACATGAAAATCTAAATGTTCTCAATTTTAGTTTAGCAACAATAAAAAGATTTAAGAATTTGGTGCAATAAAAATAGCTAAGAAATGATGTATCATAGACTAAAGAAACAAGGAGCATGCAATCACTTAATTAGAAGCATACATAAATGCTCTCTAGAGTACCAAGACCCTGGTTTCCGTATAAGAGATCTAGTACCTCAGAAAAATGCATAAATAAAACAATGTGTAAATTAAAAGAGTCTTACAGTTTAAAGTTTTCCTTGATATCTATTTGCCAATGTTTACTCTTTGCTAAAAATCCTTCTCTATTGTTTTACCATATTTATCCTTTTCGCATGACTCAGGCCATTTCTTCTGACCACCAACATTTTATTAAAGTACACATGGAGGTTCCCATTTTAAAGTCAGTGTGTATGATCTGAATAAGGTAACCTTTACATGATTTGCAGATGATGAAAAGCATAAGTGCTTGATTTTCATCACAAGTCTCCTGTCAGGGTGTCCTGCTCCTCAATACTAGATTCTCAATGAATGAATCAATGAAAAATGCTAATTTGAACATATATTTCATAGAAAAGCTTTCCTCTTTCAAAAAATTGGCATTTGTTTATTTTTGGCCGTTTTCTGATCTTAAGCTTTTCCACATTTCATGATTCTAGCTTCTAGATGTTTTCATTTAACAAAAATTCAGAAATATCTTTGCAATTGAAGACCCCAGGGTGGTGGGAAAGTCCCAAAATAAAAAAAAATAAATAAACAGTCATTAAATTTAGGGACGAGATCAGCAATCTCTATTCTCTAGCTCAAAGACTACAAACTAGCAGCCCACAGCCTATTTTTTTTCACTCAGTTTGTTAAAACAAAACAAACCAAAAAAAATGAGTAAATTACTAGCATTTCAAAATAAGAATATTTTACATGAAATTTTGAGCTTTCAGTTTCCCTTTAAAAGTGGAACATCTAGCTACTCAGTAATTCCATTCCCACATGGCAGTAATTATAAAAGCCAACCTGAGGCTGTCCCCTTCAGCTGGGGACAACACTCTTCAGATCACTGAAGTCCCCACCACTTCCTATTTTGCTAACTTGGACCCTTTTTTTCTTTCTTTATTAGCCTGGCCTCTCCAGGCATTTGCAACTGAGACCCCCAAACTGAAAATGAACAAAATTACCCCAAAATTGAGAAGATTTGATGAAGATCAGTCTACTGTGGTATCTAAGAATCTCTTTATGAAATGATCTTCATTTTATAAAGACATCCCCTGATGTATCAACAAAAGCTACCACCTAAAAAGTAAGGAACACTTTATTTTGGAAACTAAATTTTTCCATAAGAATTTTTAGAAACCAAGTCAGTGATATTTGCTCAAGTTCATTCCAAAATGGAAGGTGTTGGGGAGCACAATGACCCAACTGGTGGTTTCCTCAGTGTTTGGGCTGGATTCAGAGGAGCTGTGGTTTCGGTGCATACGACAGAAGAAAATTAGCTACAGTAATACCTTGATAAGGTTTGCCATGCCAAAATCAAGATAAGCAACCTCAAGCAGGGTTATTAAACCAAAAGAGCATATTGGGAAAGGCAATACACAATCCACGTGCACCAAAAAACTAGGCAGATGATCTCTAAGAAAGTTACATGTGTCCCCTGCCACTTTCTTGCATGTGTAGGTATGCTTAGAGCATTTAAAGGTATGGAAACAAAGGAGATGGCAATTAGAATTATGCGTGTGTGTGTGTGTGTGTGTGTGTGTGTGTTCCAAGTTGAATTATCTAATTTTGTTTTCATCATAAAAATAACAGTTGTTATTTTATGACAATAGCAAATAGAAATTCTATCTAAAGTCTAAGAAAAACAAGTGTGGAGGAAAAGATGCTCACATTCTTAACAATGGATCCCAGTTTTAGTGGTAGTCCAGGAAAAACTGGCTTTTCTCTTACCATGTTAAAATATTGTTAACTAAGGTTAGTGATTTTAGCCCATAGCACAAGAACAAGGGTGTTCTCTATATAGAAGAAGAGATTAACCATCATCTGGGGGGTAAGATTTTTCTCTTTCAGCAATGTTAATTTTGCATCTCTAGAACTTTCTTTTTACAGCTAGACTCCCTTTGCTCTGAAGAACTTTTAAAGTAGCAGGACTGAACTTGATCTGAAGGCACACCTTTAAATTTTCATTGTATTGTCTCTTCTTCCCTCTTTTCCCCTTTCTGAAGTCTCCAGAATAAATGCTATAACAAAACAGAGCCCTTCTTATTTCTGATGTCATTTGACCTTTGGGCAGCAGAAGGTCAATCGCCCACTTCCTGCTTGTCAAAGACTGAAAAAGAAGCTTAGAGGCCCGATAAAAGGTGAGAGGCTATTTTCTTTGAGGCATCAGTGAGATGTTTAAAATGAACTGGAAACTGGAGCACTCAAGCTTTTGGCGTCATGTGGGGAGAATAGGTCCCCTTCCATTCAACCATGCAGGTCCTTTGGGCTGCATTCCAGAATGAGCAGGAAACCAGAGCTGAGGGGAACTGCATAGGGCTGGCAGGGAAGGAATTGCAAATAGTGAAGCCAGGTAGTCACAACGCAAATGTGATTGCTTACATTACCTGCATCCATTCAAGAAGGCTGCATTGTTACTAACATGATAGCAATAAAAGGAAATTAATTCACACAGTATGAGCAGGGAAAAATCACATTTGGGACAGGAGGAGCAGAAAGGAGAAAAACTTAGACCCAAGAACTAGAGTATATTCACCCAGTGACTACAAGCCAGGGGGGATTCCTGCATTGTGGGGAGATGCACACTTAAAAATACTGGACATGACAGCTAGACAAATTTTCCTAAGGGACATCTAAAAAGGAATCTGTCAGCTGGCCAGTTATCTCAGTTGGTTAGAGCACGGTGTTTTAACCCCAAGGCCAATGGTTTGGATCCCCATACCAGCCAAACACCAGATGGATGGATGGATGGATGGATGGATGGATGGATGGATGAATGAAAGAAAAGGAATTCCTTGTATTCTTATTTATGAGCAAGGAGTGATAAAGATGACTTTCTTCAGGTTCTTTTGGGAGGCCTGAATCTGTTTGACACTCCCAAGCTGAAGTGTAATTCTTCTCCAGACTGTCAACAAGCCGGAGTTCCATTTGATTCTAAATACACAAACATACAGCAGGATTTTCTGAGATAATTTCCACTGAATGCCCTTCAATTGAACTTGATGTTCCCTGTGCCTGAATCCTCTTTACTTTGTGTGACTGGCTCTTTCTCAGCCTTCATAGTTTATACACCACCCAATTTATACTTTACCTCCTCAAACGTCCTTGATCTGCCCCATCTAAAATATGTACTCTGTTTTGATTCAGAATCTCAGTATCTTGTTTAGTTCTTTTATGCATATATCACAAATCGTAATTGCTTTTTGTCTCTT
>NW_007730987.1:101595-120054 GCF_000696425.1 Galeopterus variegatus | reverse complement strand
CGGTACGGGCGCGACACTGAGGGTTGCGGTCCGTTGCCGGACACGAAAAAAGACAAAAAAAGGGGAAAAAAAAAATACTGGACATGACAGCTAGGACAAATTTTCCTAAGGGACATCTAAAAAGGAATCCGTCAGCTGGCCAGTTATCTCAGTTGGTTAGAGCACGGTGTTTTAACACCAAGGCCAATGGTTTGGATCCCCATACCAGCAAAACACCGGATGGATGGATGGATGGATGGATGGATGGATGGATGGATGGATGGATGAAAGAAAAGGAATTCCTTGTATTCTTATTTATGAGCAAGTAGTGATAAAGACGACTTTCTTCAGGTTCTTTTGGGAGGCCTGAATCTGTTTGACACTCCCAAGCTGAAGTGTAACTCTTTTCCAGACTGTCAACAAGCCGGAGTTCCATTTGATTCTAAATACACAAACATACAGCAGGATTTTCTGAGATAATTTCCACTGAATGCCCTTCAATTGAACTTGATGTTCCCTCTGCCTGAATCCTCTTTACTTTGTGTGACTGGCTCTTTCTCAGCCTTCATAGTTTATACACCACCCAATTTATACTTTACCTCCTCAAACACGGCCCGTGGCTCACTCGGTAGAGTGCGGTGCCGATAACACCAAGGCCACGGGTTCGGATCCTGTATAGGGATGGCCGGTTTGCTCACTGGCTGAGCGTGGTGCTGACAACACCAAGCCAAGGGTTGAGATCCCCTTACTGGTCATCTTTAAAAAAAAAAAAAAACTAACTGCTCAGCTGAGACCAGTGAAGTTTGAGAGCATGAATACCCATGGGATTTGTACTCTGCTTATTTTTTTAGGTGTTATATGTGCTTTCTATTTATTTAATTACATCTACTAAAACAATGTACCTGGATTATGTAATCATGGTTACTAATAGAAAGGTGTCTATAGAGTTACCATGTAATGTCATTTGAAGATTCAAATTCTCACAGTGGTCTGTCTCCTCATAGATCCCAGTACAAATATTTTTTCTTCTTCTAAATTATTTCTGATCATGCTTGTTATTCTGCTTACGTCATTTGTCCTTTATATATTCAAACACTGAAAACTATTAAAACCCCTTTCAAGGTAGAAAGCGTTTTAAGTTATTAATTGATAAATAAAGGGACAGGCAGATGAATGGATGGATACATAGATGGTTTCACAGATAAATAGATTTGATAGACAAGTGAAAGTTTTCATTCTCTATAAAAACATAGATCCTCAAGAATAGTCAATGTTGTTGCTACATTATGCTTTTTTCATATTTTTTAATCAACAAAAATAATTAGCAAAGTATATTTTATACCCAAGAATGTGCTTAGTTTTGAATGATTTATTCAAGTCATCAGAATATACATATTTACATCTTTTAATTATAGCACTGCTAAGTTAATATTTTCTAATGCTCTTAGAACAATACCTGGCATAGAGAAAGTGCTATGTATATGCTTGTTACATAAATTGTTTTATAAGATATTACAAATGGTAGCTAAAACTTGAGAATTATTTTAAAATTTATTATAGTAGTGCACAGTTGACTGAGGAAATACAAGTGTTCCAAGAAAAGTAGTTATAAATATTTTTAAATACTTTCTAAGATCCTTCAAACAAAATTTCAACAAAGCACCATTGCCTCTTAGGTATTGTAATATTAATAGGGTTTTGGGGTTGTTGTTGTTTTTTTAATGTGCCTTAGGATAGAATTGACATCAATAGAACACTCCCCAGGAGAAGTTGCAAAACACTTCCTACTGCATCTGAAATATGAAAAGCTGGTTTATTCTGACCACCAGGGACACAGTACCAGGCAGTACACAATGTTCAACTGCATATATTAACAACACATAAGTAGGTTCATGATTTCATCAAGTATCAGGGCACTGTTAAAACAGGAAGTAAATGTGGGACACATGAAATGAAAACACAGTCTCCCAGGCTCCAGATACAATAGTGGCCATGTCAGAGCCTGAGGATGAAAGTATCACGTCAAGAGCAGAAAGGAATCAAGATTCTTCAGAGAGTATTTTCCAAATTCTTCCATCTTAGGGGATAGCTAAGGCATAATAACATTTAAATGAAGGAGAAATTAAAGAAGTGGCTTTATAAAACATTGAAGCAGGACTTCTCTGGGACTCATCCCCATGCAAGGGCAGAATCACTATCAAAGTCAGACCCAAAGAAGCTTTCTACAATTCATTAGAAAGGGAGCTCTGCTGGACAACAGAAAGCCAAGCTCCAGTTAGAAACTGAAATAGTCTAGAAACCCGATAGCTATGAAGTTTTTATCCAAATGGATCACAAAAGTTTTAGCGAGATAGCCAGAAAAGAGGATCTTGAATGTTATAACCACAAAGAAATGATAAATGTTTAGGTGATAGATAAGCTCATTATTCTGATTAGCTCATTATACAACATGTGCATGTATTGAAACAAGTTGTACCCCATAAACATGTACAATGAAAAAAATGAAAATTTTTTTGAAAAGTACTAGCAATACCCCTGTCTGGACACATGAGCTAGATTCTAATGATGAACCGTGTAGCTGGGGCAGAATTAAAAAGATGAACCGTATAGTTGGGGTAGAAAAACTTCCAATTATCCTTATATCTGAACCCAGTTTGACATAGTTTACACATTGTGGTGTACGTTACACGTTTCGGTATGTGTAATACATTTGGATAGTGCACACCTATGTAAAAAGTTCTGTACCTTTAAAACTGACAGTGATGATGAAGTTAACTTCACACTTGTACTAGTTCTGGTATTACTACTACTACTTGGCATTTCTGGTATTGGTATTACTATTGCAATAATCCTAAGCAACGTTATGACTATTCATAGAATCATGAAATAATTTTTAAATGTTGTTAGTTTTCCAATATAAAATCTTCCCATGAGGCTACAAGAGCTGATAAAAATTTTTAAAAGATATGCATCTTAGTATGTAGAGAAAAATAACAGAAGATGGTTAAACAGCATAGAAAATGTTCTATGGGGGAAAAAAAAAAAAGACCTGGGTGGACGTGGAAGAAAATTCCAGACAGCACATATTTTAAGAGAAGGTATATAGTTTTCCAATATAAAATCTTCCCATGAGGCTACAAGAGCTGATAAAAATTTTTAAAAGATTTGCATCTTAGTATGTAGAGAAAAATAACAGAAGATGGTTAAA
The DNA here is from genome assembly GCF_000696425.1 of Galeopterus variegatus. Lineage (NCBI taxonomy): Eukaryota > Metazoa > Chordata > Mammalia > Dermoptera > Cynocephalidae > Galeopterus > Galeopterus variegatus. The sequence continues at coordinate 116,867 of NW_007730987.1, read as the reverse complement.
CAGCACAGAAAATGTTCTATGGGGGAAAAAAAAAAAAAGACCTGGGTGGACGTGGAAGAAAATTCCAGACAGCACATATTTTAAGAGAAGGTATAAAAAAAAAAAAAGTATTTAGGGCTCTAAAACATAGGTTTAAATTTTTGCTTATAGCCAATATAATAGAAATTATTAATTAAAACCTCTTTGGTTATTGTCCAGAAAATCCAGATAAATTTAAAGGCCTTTGCAAGGCAACTTAGTTGTATAGTTTTGAATTAGACAAAATCAGAATTGTCCAAGAACTTCTAGAACAGGATTATTTTATAAGCCAGGGAGCTTCTGTGGGAAGCAGGGAGGAGGGAAGTAGCCTGAAGTTGTAAGAGATTTATGCCTAAGGAATATGTAGGCCTTGTTATCAGATTCCAAGGGAGGAACCTCACAGCACCGAGGCTTTCCTAGGGCTCCCTGAAGTGCCCACCTCCCTGAATCCACAATGCAGATCTCTTTCTGGCAAATCCCTAAGTATGCTTCAGATATCAACCTAGCCTTCCCTTCCATGGGGAAGCTTTCCCTGACTCTGCAAGACCCAGATAAATTTCTGTGACATCCTCTTTTTTACTCTTATGTTAATTCTTACCACAGTGCATTTCAATTCCAAGGATGCATGCTTGTTTCTCTTTTTTTACTGCATTTCTCCAAATTTTCTTCTTGAAATTTTTATTCCTTTGTTTACTTTCTATCTCTCTGTGGTCTTACCGTTTTCTAAATTTTCAAACAGACCATCTATGCATGTGGCTTCTAAATCTGTCTCTGAAACCTAGAATTCTCCACTTTGATATGGACGAAACTAAAACTATCAGCATAGCTTTTCAAAACTAACTCCTCCTCCTGAAACATGATTTCTTTTAATATCCTCATGGTTCTCCTGGTCCCAAAGGAAATCTCGAATTCATCTTTGGCTCCTTCCTCTCCTTATGCCACCATGTCCAAACGTGGCCAGTCCTATAGATAACCCCACCAGCATTGTCTCCGGAGTGTGTTTCCATTATTCTGATTGAGAACCTCAGTAGTTCCCACCTGTGCACCTGCTAGCTGTCCCTCCACGTCAGGAGTCTCTCCTGCCCCAGTCTGACACATTGCTGCTAAATTTTCTTAATGCCAGTGTTTGTCCATGCTACTATACTCTGTTCAAATTCTTTGACTTGTCCGAGAGTATTAAATCTTAACCTCTAATCCTTGCTTTCTAAATCCCCCACAATATGGCCCTGGAACTATTCTTCCAGCCTGCTCTGCCACAGTTACCCTCAGCTAATTAAGTGCTTCAACTAAACTAATTCTCTCTCCCTCTGAGTAGTCCCTGTATTTTTCTCAATTTTAATCATTTTTTCATTTCCTCTGCTTGGGAGGACATTATCACCCAATATAACTACAAAATCCCATATTTTTCTTGATCCTTTTATTTTATAAGTGATATTTTCCTCACTTGAACCACTATTTGTCTTTTGAGACTTAATTTGTATTATTGAATTTCATGTTTACTTGGTTTATAGTTTCTAGTCAGTTTGAATTTCCTTGGGGATAGGATAGTGTCTTGTTTTTCTTAGCATCACCTACAATACACCCTGGAGGAAAGCAGTAAGAATACAAAAGGAGGAAGAAAAGCTCCCCAGATTATATTCCTGAAAGTGTTCCATGGTGAATTAGAGGCAAATTGAAAGAATCTGGTTATGCTTTAGGTGGGATAAAAATCCAATGCAGGGTAGGCTTCTTCAATTTGTGAAGAGTTTGAAATAATCACAGAGAAGTTTGGTAGGTAAATAGTGGGAAATGTCAATTATTTAATCACCCAGTATTTATTAAATGCCTACTGACATTCTCAAAATATCTCATGCAGAAAGAAGTTCCAAAAAGTATGAAATATTTCACCATCTGCACTATTCAAAACCTCATTCTAAGTAACTGTACTGTGGAAAAGTTTCTCTTGAGAATAAAAAGATCAGTAAAGTCATCTTCAGTTGTTTTCAAAGGTGCCTTTTAACTCGGAAACTTCCTGGAGTTGAAAAGTAGTAATTCAAAAGCACTGAGCAATTGCAAGCAACTCACCTTTGAATATTTTTTATTTTTAGTAGTGTCTCTATCTTACACATAAAACATACAAACTGTCTCTCAGTAGAGAGGAGGCTCTTGACTTACAAATAAGAAACAGGCAGTTAGATAATAAGAAAAGCAAAATGCAAGTAAAACAGTAAATGAGATTATAAATAAATTTAAGATGTCAGCTATAAAAAGGAGTATGGCTTGAGATCATAACAGATGCAAGTGATTTTAATAATCTAAAAAGCAATACCAGAGATGGTTGGAAAGCAAACCAAAATAACACCTGAACAAAATATTTAATTATTGTGGTTGTTTCGAGGTGTAATTAAATCTCTTCAGCTGATGAAAATGTCCTCAGGACACAGAACTGTATTTTTCTTTCAAACAATAAATACAAATCTCAAACACACTGGTATTTTTTTCTTATAAGCATAGCACGAAAATCTCTGAATGTGTTTTATGTGTTCTTTGCCAAATCTCCCAGATCTTTGAGACTAAAATAAAAGTATATGTACCTATACATAAGCTGACAACTCCTCAAGGGCTTAAATTTTTTTAAAAAGAGAAAATTTAGGGTCAAACTATCACAATAGCATAAGCAACACATTCTGTGTTTTACATATGTACATAGGGTATAAAAAATTATTATGACAAAGTAAATGAAGGTTAAGCATGATATGAGCCCTCCCTATTATTCCAATCTCATTTTCTATTACTGTTGCAAAATGTCCTTACAGTGTAGTCACTTAACTGCTTATATTCCCCCAATATCCCCATGTTCTCCTATATTACTCTGCCTCTGCCAATTTGTCTTTCTGTTATAGTATTCCCAATTTGCCCAAATGGTGGACCCCTACTCATCCTTTAAGATTGAATTTAAGTATCATCTCCGAAGCCTTTCCTGTCCATTCCCAATCCTACCAGACATCTTATATGTTACCCATTGTCAGTCATCACATTGCGCTCTTATTATTTACATCTTGAGACCAAAGACAATTACTGTGTGTCATTGTGAGTTTCAACACATAACACTGTTAGGTTTCCACCATGTAATTGGATGAATGGTGAGCAAATGTCCATCTCTGCCACTAGACTATGATTTCCTTGAGGTTAGAGGCATTGTGCCTTTCGTCACAGCAGCCACAAACCTAACATAGACCCACTGTAACATGGTCCTGAATAAAATGTTTTAACAAATCACCTTGCAATCAAGAGAGGACAGAGTTTAGTGGGAGGTTAGAGGCATTGTGCCTTTCGTCACAGCAGCCACAAACCTAACATAGACCCACTGTAAGATGGTCCTGAATAAAATGTTTTAACAAATCACCTTGCAATCAAGAGAGGACAGAGTTTAATGCGCTAGGGACTAGCGTTCAACCTGTTGTTTTTTAGTAGTAGATTAATATAGATTCACATACCTATACAGAAGGAAAATACAAAATATACAAAGATCACACCTTTTATTAGTATAAATTTATTTTTGCAAATCGTTTTGTTACTGTTTATTTCCTGAAAAAACTTAAAAATGTGTGTTTCTTTATAGAAGAATTTCTCAATAAAAAGATACAATTTGTTCAGTGAGTTTTTGACCACCATGGATAACAGTTTCATAATGCAAGGGATAAAGAAAACAAAAAGGAAGAGCTGTTATTTTAAAGCTTAGTCTGATTTTAAGCAATGTGATATTATAGGAAAGCCAGTACAATATAGTGGTCTCTAGGGTCAAAAATGCCAGGGTTAGAATCTCAGCCAACTCAAGCTCATGTATGTGAGGCAACCTCGAGTTTATCTAACTTCTTTGTGCCTCCATTTCCTCAGCTGTAAAATGGGAAGAGAAATAGCAGTGCTTTCCTCATAGCACTATAGTGAAGATTAAATTATTTAAGCTTTCATAAAGCCTTGTCTGAAGCCTTTCTGTAAAGCCTATGTCTGCAACATAAAAAGTGCTCAATAAATAAAAGTTATTGTGATGCTAATATGGTCTTTAATCATATGATGGTCTTCAATCAAACGAGTGAAATTCCATTTTTTCCAGTGAGGGAAGATAAAAGGTTTATGATGCTCACACTTGACTAAGCAAAGAAACTGAATTGCAGTCCTCATGAAACAAGCACCTCTGTGAGTCTCAAATTTCTTTATTAGGCAAAGCACCTGCAACCCGTGCAACTCTTTATGGAACAGGCTGCCCTTTGAAGAACAAATGAAACACAAACACATTTAATTCCATCATACATATTAAGAAAAATTTTGCTAGCAGAAAATATGGTGATGTTGTAGCATGCATATTACCACAAATACATGTACCCAGATCAAAATAAGCTGCTATCAGTTAATAATGACTATTCTATTTAGATTCGTTTGTTGGACTGTCTGGTTAATAGTTTCCATAACTAAAGAAAATCTGTGTTAAAATCTCACAGTTATTTCCCTTTATTTTGTCTGTGCATAATTTTTAGTTAATTGGTTTATTTTTATAGGTATGATTATTCTGTGTAAAGAAATTTGTAACGCATTTTCCACTTTCTCATAATAGAAAAATTCTTCCACATTAGTATAAACTCTCCCACTATTATTATAAATATAATTTAAATGGCTAGATAATATTATGACAAGCAAATATATCACACCACAAATATTTTCCTATTATTGAACGTTTAGGTTGTTTAATTTTTATTACAAGTAATGCTACCATGAATATTTTCACGCATACATTTTTTTTTTCCTGCTTTATCTTTATTTCTTTAAAGTGCCAGGAAAAGTTTAAGTTACTGAGGCAGTCAGAGTAGGGACACGCCCCAGGGAGGCTGCTAATAAATAATAGACTGGGTCGGGCACTAGCAGTTGATGAACACTCTATGCGCTGCTGACAGCTTACCCACCGACCAATCAGCCTGCTATGGTTGGGACTTTGCAGATTACAAAAACCGCTGCACATGCGCACTGGGAGAAGACGACTAGTGCTGCGACCTTAGACCAGAAAGGACAACGTAAAAGGGAAAGTGACTTCGAGGCCCATGACCAGAAAGTTCAGAAACTCAGGGACACATGACAGGAAGCTGATGCACCCTTGCATTGGGCTATTAGGTCTTAATTACCCTAGACTCTCACCCATGGCCAATGTTCCTCCCCTTAGTTAGGACAGAGAAACACCCACATCCAAGAACAACATATAAACCCTCCCCTTAGGAATCGGGGGGTGCTCTGCACTCGTGGGAGATAGCTGCTATGCTTCTGCACCAGACTTTAGCTTTGTAATAAAGCCACATTATGTTCTGTCTGTCTGTCCCTTTTTTCCTTTCATTGGTCCCATGAAAGATGTTTCTTCATGCCTAGACCAAGAACCTGGAACCACCGTCTGGTAACAGTACTGAAAAATTTTAAGATGAGAAAATTTCAAGTTGAAAAAATTTTGTACATTAGTTTAGAATATGTTTCCTATAAATTGGAAGTAAATTAACCAGCGCAAAACATCCTGATCTACTTTGAAAGTTACCAGTGTTCCAGAGGACATGTATATAATTGAATTTTTAAAATCTGATTTTTTAAAAAAAATTGAAAGACAAAATAGACTTGTTGGTTGGGGAAGATGGTAAAAGAAATGACAGAAGGAAAGCAATAGTGTTCATTTCACATCTTCTAACATTAAGAAGAATTAATAAGAGCAAAATATACTGTGTGCCTACTACTGAGTGCCAGAAATGAGAATAAGTGGTTTACCTATATTATCTCACTTGATCTAAGAATTCTCTGAATCAGGTACTATTGCCATTCCCATTTTCCAGAAAAATAAAGTCACAGAGAGGTTAAGTTGCTTGCCAAACATCACACAGCTCATTATTGGTGGAAACAGACTTCAAACTAAGGCAGATAAATGAGTAGTTTGTGCTCTTAATCGCTCCAATCTTCTGCCTCCACAGAATAAAAAAATAGCCTCAAACGAAGGAAGTTCAAAACAGGTAGCCAAAACAGCCAATTTAAATAAGTTCAAATCTGTAGGGCTAATTTGACTTCAAACTAAGGCAGATAAATGAGTAGTTTGTGCTCTTAATCGCTCCAATCTTCTGCCTCTACAGAATAAAAAAATAGCCTCAAACGAAGGAAGTTCAAAACAGGTAGCCAAAACAGCCCATTTAAATAAGTTCAAATCTATAGGGCTAATTTTCACCAATTTAATCAGTGGTATTGATAAGTAATAGAAAACATGTTTATCAAATTCAAAGATGACAAATTTGGAAAGAATATGGCAGAATCAAAATTCAAAAAAATTTAAAGATGAGTAAAAAGATTTGATTAATTCCTGAATTCTTGTTTCAGTGGTCAATAATATGGAAACCAGTAGGGTAAACATTTCTACATGAAATGTAGTTGACCTCAAATTCAATAAAGGGTTACATAGTTACTAAAAATTATGATCACAGACACCATTGTTCCACATTGAGAACTGACAGTCAACATTGATAATTAATTCACCATTGATAATGGACCAACTACTATGTGCCAGAGAATCATGGTCAGGGGAGACGGTGATATCTGAAATAGTACATTTGGCTGTGAATCTCACTTCCAAAGAGGGGCAACCAAAGCAATGAGATCAGGATGATTAAGGATGGGAGATGAGAAAGCCAAAAATGTTGTTCTCAGTTATTTGAAGGACAGTTGGGAAAAATAGCAAAGTTCACACTGCATTGTTTCAAGTACAAAACACATTGAAGTAGCTAAAAATTAAAACAAAGGGATCACCTCAGGAAGTAAACAATCCTCATTAGTCAACAAGTTTAAACACAAAAGTAAGGGCCGTCTATCAGAAGTGGTAAAAAGGTTTCCAACATTGGGGAGAAAATTGAGCTAAAGTGCCTAAAAAACTTCTTCCAACTGTAAATAATATTGTAATGCTCCTAAAATTTAAGAACCACCAAAAAATAATTTGAGATTTCTGTAACTGTAATATCTAATTTCATTAAACTTTTATTAAAGTTACTTCCACTAAGGAGCATTTAATAACATTGCTCATATGCAATTCTGCTGTAAAAACAAAACATGGCTTTTAGCTAGTGAAGAAAACAATACACTCAGCCGAATCTTTCACTGATCCCACTCTACTCAAAAATTCTTTAAAGTAAACATACCATTTTGGGAATATTTTTAAAGTAGTGCTTTGTAAAAACTGGCCCCAAAACTGGCAAAATGAAAGAAAAAGCCTGAGCTTTAACATGTCCATTTCTTCCGGAGGGGAAGAATGGGGATCAACTGAGTTTATTAACAACTTTATAATGTCCTAATGGAATTTTCATTAATAGACTAATCAACAATATTTTAGAAAGTGGTCATTAAGTTTATACTAGCTATGCTGATGGCTAGGATAATATTTCCAATGTGAAGTTCACTTTTAATTTACAACTTCATATCTTCTGAGATTTAAATAATTTATTTAAATGTTTAAAGTTTCCTACCTTACAAATGAATTTTAATATGAAAAGTTCTCTTAAAATAAACCAGAGCTATTCTTACAGAAGGTAAAGAGTTTTAAAATTCAAAGATATTCTGTCTAGTGGGTTCTTCCATGCTGAAAACAATACAATTAATTTTTATAAATCCTTACTAATTAATATTAAATAGTGACACTAACAATAAATTCAAATTAAAAACCCCAAGATCACTTGAGTGGCCACTTTGGACAAAATACTGTGTCGAAAGTACACCAGATACCATAATAATTAAAACCCAGTTTCTCCCTTGCAAGAGTTTGCAATTGTATAAAAACAAAAGTACGGATGACTATAAAAAAAGAAAAAAGAATTTCCCAGTGACAAGGGAGGGGTGGAAATGATACTCTAGACTTTCATCAGGATTTCAACAAGCAGACCTTAGGGAAATGGGGAGAGGGACAATTTGGAAGACAAAGAACATAAACTAAGGCACAGGGCAGGAAAGGGTAGGAGATGGTCTAGTTAGGCTGAACTCTACCAGTGTCTAGAGGAAAAAGTTTGAAAAGTAATTTTGCAACTTCGTACGTAGAAACAATATTTATCAAACTATTTCATTTTGGAACATGTAATCTTGAATTTACTATAAGTATGTTTTATGTGTGTGTGTGTATGTACATATACATATAAACTGTAAGTAATTTTTCTCAAGGAATGGAGGGAAATTGAGGGTTAAAATAGCAAGGCTGGGTTGAGTGCGAAAAGAAAAAAAAGTTTTGAAAGAACTTTTACAATGAATGAACACAGAGATAGACAGTGAGATGACCAGAAAGCCTGAGAGCTCTTGTGAAACTAGAAGGCACAAACAGTCCAACAGCTGTTGCTCCCACTTCATGAAAGGACACAGGATGGATTTTTACCAAATTTGTTGGGCAATCTTGGGATAGTCTGTAAATACCACATTCATTTGGAGGTCCTGAATTCCCTTCGATTACTTTTTTTTAATATAGTGAATAGTGTGACACTATTTTAGAGAGTTTGATGAGCTCTTTTTGATGATCAGAAACTTATATTTAAATATTTTACTCAATGTACACTTTTTACATTATTTTTATTTCTGAAGTATATGAATTTATTTGCCTATTTAACACTTTTAATTTAAAATTATGAATAATCTTTTAGATATGTTTTATTGATTGAAAAGAAGAAGCCTCTCAGTGTTTATTAATTTTTTTGAAATGGATGGTCTTAGTATATTTCTCTGAATACATATAAGAAATTATGCCAGCAAACGTGAGGATGCAGAGAAAAGGAAACTCTTATACACTGTTGGTAGAATGTAAATTATTTTGGCCATTATGGAAAACAGTATGAAGGTTTCTCAAAAAACTTAAAAGAGAACTACCATATGATCCAGCCATCCCATTACTGGGTATATATCCAAAGCAAAGGAAATCAGTATTTCAAAGGGATACCTGCACTCACATGTTTATTGCAGCAGTATTCACAATAGCCATGACATGAAATCAACCTAAGTGTCCATAAACAAATGATTGGATAAAGGAAGTGTGATATATATACACAATGGAATACTATGCAGCCATAAAATCCTGTCATTTGTGGCAACATGGGTGAGCCTGCAGGTCACTGTGTTAAGTGAAATAAGCCAGGCACAGAAAGAGAAATACCACATGTTCTCACTCATATGTAGAAGCTAAAAAAGTTGATCTCATAGAAGTAGAGAGTAGAATGGTGATTACTAGAGGCTGGGACTGGTAGGAGCAAGGAGGAATGGGAAAGGAGGGATACGGCGAGGGTAGTCACTGGATACAAAATTACATCTAGATAGGAAAAATAAATTTTAGCATTCTGCATCACTGTAGGGTGACTACAATTAACGACAATTGATTGTATAATTTCAAATAGCTAGAAGAGAGGATTTTGAATGTTCCCAAAACAAAGAAATGAAAAAAGTTTGGGATGATGGATATGCTAATTATCCTGATTTGATCATTACACATTGTGCACATGTACCCAAATATCAAATTTTATCTCATAAATATGTACAATTATTGTGTCAATTAAAAAAATTAGTTTGCAAAAAATAGTTTGAAAAAGGAAATTATACCAGCAAAAACACCATTATGAAAATGAAGAAATTGTACTGAAGCTAGCTTCAACCACCTCAGGAGAGCCAATTGGGCACATCCCTTCCCAACTCCATGATCAAACAAATCAGAGCTTCTATTACTTTTTCTTTTCAGAAAACTTGTTTTTAAATATTTACCAGCACACCACTGGTTCCACACAAAAAAGATCGTAAAGGAGAGAGAGGGGGAAATTAAAAAGAAGGAAGGAAGGAAGGAAAAAAGAGAAAGAAAAGAGAACTGTCAATCAACAAAGCTCAGCCAATCCAAAAACAAATGAGACGACACACTAAACGAAGAAGCTTTAGTCCCCAGTCTGGATATGTTTGCTCCTTTTAAGCAGTTGCAAAAACTGAGGAGTAATTGAGTGCCCACAGGAACAGGAAATAATCCTTGGAATGGCTGAAATTGAGACTTGAAATGAATGAAGCCTTCTCAGTGGAATGATATAAACCTAGAGCCACAGACTGGGCAGACCAGAAATGACAGGACATTTGAATTACAATAGCTTTAAAAAGACAAAACAAGCAGTAATTTCAAATATGAATGCCATATCAACTATGCTAAGAACATAACATGTATTCAGTGCCTGACATTTACACTGTTGTTGATCTTTGAATGGAAATATACTGTTCAAATGGGCAGGTCGTGTTGGGCTCAATTTCAGATGTACTTGGATCTTTATAACAAAACATCTCTCTACTCAAGTTGTGAAATCTTTCCAATGGAACAACATTCAGAAGCTAGACATTTAAAAAGTGACATCAGAGCCTTTAAATTATCCCTCAAGTGACACCAATGCCCATAAGCTACTAAAAATCTTTTGCAGTAACTAGCCATGACAGTTCTGCCATAAGTGATATAGTCACAAGAGCAAACTCTCCAAGTGCTGGCTTGTGATTAAGCTGCCTCATTGGAATTAAGTGTCCCAGTCAGGAGTGAGGCTCTACAGATTTTAATTTGGGTTCTGACATTACCAGATGTAGGACACTGAGCTTATTATTTAAGCTCTCGAGACTCCTATTTCCTCATTAATAAAATACAGATGATAATGCTCCCTAATTCTGGATCGCGATGAAGGTAAATGAGCTTACACATATGAAGAGTCTAGAACAGTGTGCAGCATATAACAAGTGCCAGATAAATGCTAGCTTTTATGGTTTTACCACTTCAACATTAATATTTGCTTCCTTTAAACTTTTTTTTAATGATGATTAAGTGTTCTGTCAAGCAACTTTAGGTATATAGTGAATCAGCATTATCTTATGGCTGTCTCAAATAACTGCTAATCTGATTTGGAAGGAAAAAAGCAAATTTTGCAAACGTAATTTTGTCAAAGGCATTCAGTTCTTCTATCAATTTTAATCGGTAATAAATTTCACTGGGGTGGTTTTAGCCATTATCATTGTTGTGTCTGTGTGCACACTGATTATTTCTCTGATGTCAAAATTTTCCTACTCAAAGTCAGCCTAAAGCTAAATTATGCCACATTGACAAACAACTCGAAAATCTCAATGATTTTCAAAAATTATTATTTCTTATTGGTATTATATATCTTTAACTGGTTTGCTGCAACTCTTCTTCCCCTTGCCTTTACTGCAAGGCCCAAGCTTACAAACCAGTGCCTCTTTGGTCTCAGGGCAGAGAAGAGAGAAACATGGCAGACTATTGAGCTGGCTATTAAAAGTTATGTGTAAAAGTGACACATGACACCCTTACTCATTTCATTGACTTACTCATAAGTCACATGGCCACTGCTGAACCCAACAGGGAAAGGACATATAATCCTTCCACAAGCAAACATCTTGAACAATAACACAATCTACAGTCAACTGTATCAGGTCTTAGTAATGTTAAGAATTTTGGGGGGTGGTAAGAGGAGCTGTTTCTGTTTGGGGTTTTTTGGGGGTTTTTTCTGTGATTTTACCCGTGCAGGTTTTGGTAGTTGTCCATGTTATTTTGTTTTATTTTTTCTCACCTTTAATATTTATTGTGACTTAGAAAAGAAACTATCAATATCCTGAAACTAAGAACATAATGGCCCAATGGCATAGAATCCACATGTCGGACCAGGTCAAAGTGTTAAAGTTAAAACCTCTTCCTTCTTCTGTACAATCTTTCCCTACTATTTTGCTCTATTACTTATGTGACTAGTAGATCCAACCACGTGTATGTCACTGCAAGGAGACTTTAAATCATTATCTTAATATTTTTCCCTTAGAGGTACAATAATGAAGCCAATGACTAGATGTAGATAGAATTATACCACTCATATATAAGTATTCATTTCCTTGGGGAATATTATACTTCATTGATTCTAGGACTTATTCTTGTTTTTATATTTTAACATCTTTTAAATTGGGATTCTTCTTTAAAATATTATTAGCAATAATCAAAAATACAGTGAATAACAAATGCTGGCAAGGGTGTGAAGAGAAGGGAACACTCCTGCACTGTTGGTGGGATTGCAAATTAGTACAACCACTATGGAAAACAGTATGGAGGTTTCTCAAACAACTACAGATAATCCTCTATACTATCCAGCAATCCCTCTTCTGGGTATATACCCAGAGGAATGGAAATCATCATGTTGAAGAGATACCTGCACTCCCATGTTCATTGCAGCTCTGTTTACAACAGCCAAGATATGGAACCAACCTAAATGTCCATCGATGGATGATTGGATAAGGAAACTGTTGTATATATACACCATGGAATACTACTCTGCCATAAAAAAGAATGAAATACTCCCATTTGCAACAACATGGATGAACCTGGAGAAACTTACGTTGAGTGAAATAAGCAAAGCACAGAAGGATAAATACTGCATGTGCTCACTCATATGAGGGAGCTAAGAGAGAAAGGAAGGAAGAATGACCACAGTAGTGCAGTGGTCTTACAGAGGGAGGGAACATTCCTAGGGCTACAAAGTGGAGTGGGCGGGAGAGGGGGAGAGAAGGGAGGTTGGGGGATAACTGGGTGGGGACTGGGGTACAAAAGTAATTTCTGGTAATGGGTATGCCCCCAGTATGAAGCTGGCCCTCACATCATGGGCACAGGGGGTGACAATTAGCTTTGTTTCTCATGAATATTCTTAATAAATAAATAAAATTAATTAATTAATTAATTTAATTAAAAATAAATAAAAAATAAAATATTAGCAAGTATTGACTCATTAATTAGCTTTTTCTTTCTTGGCAATACACAAAATTATGGTGCATTTTACCACATTTCATATCATAAATTTACTGAAATGCAGTTCTTATTAACATATGTCCCATGTTCAATAATTCCTAACATTGAAAATGCCCTGTCTTCTGAGTCACGATGCTGTGAACCACTCTGTCCTAAAGACTGCAGTGATAATCAGGGGAACTAGCCCTACGAAGAAGCCATCCTGAGCATTCACACACTGGTACTAATAGCATCCACAGTGTTAACAGAGTGAGCTTAAAGAATGTGTAGAATTCTTTTTCTTTTTCCCATTTTTATTGATGGAAGTTTCAAATCTTCTTAAAATTTGAAAGAATAACACAATGAACACCCATACACATTTCTTCAAGATTTATTACATATATCTTCTGTGTGTATATGATTGATTTTGCAAAACAACTTGAAAGTGATTTGCGGATATCATGACCCTTCACCCCAAACACTTTAACAGGCATCTCCTACATAAACACAGACCATCATCGCTCCTAAAAAGAGAACCATCATTCCATAAAATCATCCAACACAGTATCCATATTCAAATCTATACAAGTGTCCCAAAAATGTCATTCATACACACACACACACACACACACACACACACACACACACATATACTCTCTTTTTTTTAACCTAAATTTAATCAAGTTTCATGGGCTTTTTGTTGTTTAAGAGTTTCAGTCTCTTTGAATATAAAACATTATCCTACCTGTTTGTTTGTTTGTTTGTTTGATTGCTTGTTTTTCACAATGTTAACATTTTTTTCATTGTCGAAGCAGTTGTCTTATAGAATTCTCAAATTCTGGATCTGTCTCTTGCCTCCAACATTCAGATTGACTTTAGCACCTGAGCAGTGATGTAGCACACATTTTCTAGCATCTCAACAGTCAGCACGTAAGGTCAAGTTATTTTATATTGGTGTGGCTGAGTTTGGACATTTTGTTAAGGTAATGACCACCAGAATTTCCCATTGTAAAGGCACATTTTTTTCCTTCATGATAACTAAGAATACATAAAATATTAACAATATTGACTGAAGGTTTGAGAGGGCTAATAAATGTCTTCCCCATTTCACACCCTAGTTTTGTACTAATGGTAAATAGCCCAGGGAGAACCATCCAACAGCAGTAGTTCTTTACCTGTTCAAAAAAAATGAGACTGATTCTACATAAATTTTGTACTATGATATTCCTGGAACTCCAAAGGAAGCTTGCTAGATCTTACTATTGGCACTCATCACATAGGGCTTCACGTATGGAGACCCTTTATGTTCTGCCAAGATTGGTTTTCATGAAACATGGAAAGCCAAAGGGTAATGGAGATATCTCTGTGGCAATGCTGGCCTACAAGCAAGTTCAAATAGATGTGAGCATCTGCAGTGACAGGCTCTACTTTCTCAGTCTACTCATCCACCTGGAGGGTGTAGAGCTGCCATGGGTAGCAGTGGCAGAAGCCATGCAACAACACTGTCATGACTTTTGGATCACAGCTTTGCTGGATTGACTCTCAAGCCAAAAATCCAATGGAAGCCCTATGAAATCCACTACACTTGTGAATTTCACTCCATCCAAATAATTCATAAGCCCTAATTTTCTGCATTAATTGCCTATGCTTGATTGAAATTCTTAAGAGCACATTCTGTCTCCTCATTGGACCCTGTCCGACATAGATGTAAATATTAAAGAAATTGAAAAGAAAAACAGCGAGCAAAAGTTTGTGCCACAACAGTCTCTATAAGCATTTTATAGAAAATTAATTATACTAAAATTTCAATAATTGAATATTATGCAGAAATGTCCAAAGTAGAATGCAGTTGATATATAACTGCAGTAATGGTACTGCTCCTAAACTAACTCTTTAACATACAAACGGCCAGCAGGTACATGAAAAAATACTCAACATCACTAAGCATCGGGCAAATGCAAGTCAAAACCACATTGAAATATCATCTCACTCCAATTAGACTGGCTATTACCAACAAGACAGAGAATAACATATTCTGGCAAGGATATGGAGAAAGAGGAACCCTCCTATGCTGTTGGTGAGACAATAAATTAGTGCAGCCACTATGAAAAACAGTATGAAGTTTTCTCAAACAACTACAGATAGATCTATCATATGATCCAGCATTCCCACTACTGGGTACATGCCCGAAAGAATGGAAATCATCATGTTGAAGGGATTCCTGCACTCCCATGTTTATCTCAGTTCTATTTACAATAGCCAAGATGTGGAACCAACCTAAATATCCATAAATGGATGACTGGATAAGGAAAATGTGGTATATATACAGAGTGGAATACTACTCAGCCATAAAAAAAAGAATGAAATTCTGCCATTTGCAACAACATGGATGAGCTTGGACAAAATTACGTTAAGTGAAATAAGGCAGGCACAGAAATACCTCACTCATAAG
>NW_007730987.1:92939-101213 GCF_000696425.1 Galeopterus variegatus | reverse complement strand
TACAGATAGATCTATCATATGATCCAGCATTCCCACTACTGGGTACATGCCCAAAGGAATGGAAATCATCATGTTGAAGGGATTCCTGCACTCCCATGTTTATCTCAGTTCTATTTACAATAGCCAAGATGTGGAACCAACCTAAATATCCATAAATGGATGACTGGATAAGGAAAATGTGGTATATATACAGAGTGGAATACTACTCAGCCATAAAAAAAAGAATGAAATTCTGCCATTTGCAACAACATGGATGAGCTTGGACAAAATTACGTTAAGTGAAATAAGGCAGGCACAGAAATACCTCACTCATAAGTGGGAGCTAAAAAATAAATAAACAAGAAAGAAAGAAAGAAAGAACAATCACAATACATTGAACTTACAGAAGGAGAGAACAGAATGATTACTAGAGGTGAGAAAAGGAAAGGTGGATAGGGTTATCAGGTATCAAAAAAATGGTTAACTGATACAAAGAATGATTGCATTTTGTAATAATGAAAATGCTAATTATTCTGATTTGATCATAACATACTGTGCACAGGTATTGATATTCAGCTGTGTGTACACCACAAATATGTAGAATCGATGATGTTTCAATTAAAAAAATAATAATGTTAAAAATACAAATTAAAAATGAATTAATTAATTAACTCTTTAGTCAGTCAGTTGAGGACTCTTTTCCAGGAAAAAGTAAAGAGTCCAAATACATCCAAATGCAATAAGCTAAATGTCACACTTTTCCTTCAAAACTAATCTGTGCATTTTCTTAACCTATATACTTCAGAGGCCACCATGAAGCAGTGAACCAAAATTGGTGTTACTCAGATTTTCTATAATGTCAGCAGGTTTTTCATGGGAAAAACAATGGATTAGCTTTTCCACAAAACATGGCAAAATAAAGCTGGACAGATTTCCAATTTAGCAACTTTAAAAACATTCTATGAAAACTATGAGAAAATCCTTTCCCGTGATGCTCACTTGCCTAAATGAAAACATCTGGTCTGAAGATTAGTGCACCCTGGAAGAATTCTAGGAAAAATGTGCCACTTTTCTTCTATAAAACCCAGCTTATAACCACCTGCTTGTTTCCAAGTTTTTCACCATTTTAGGGTCATCGCTTCCTTTAATACCTCAATACATCCCTTCCCCATACGCAGAGGAGTCTAGAGGGCTGAGGAGACCCACCTTTTTCTCAGAGGATTTTTAAGGGAGTACATTGCTCCCATACGCCTCTTGCTCTGCTTTATATGAAATTGCGATCACCCTCTCATAATGAATTGTCTCCCCTGGAACCTATTCTCCTCCTGCATGGCTTAGCCCAGGATAGACATTTGCCCTCTCTTTTATTACCCTCAGGTGAACAAAGAATTTTACTGAAATTATCAGATTAAAAGAAGGGAATTTAGGTATAGAAAAAGCAATGATGTAAAATTTATATTAGCCACCCCTGTTTCTGAAGCTCCTCTTCCTTCCTCTCAACAGGGTTTGTTAGTTGTTTGACCATCCTCCCATCATGGTCCAGGCTGCCACCATGTTCCTTAGGACCCTTCTCTGCTGGTGACCCTAATCCGTATCTCCTCTTCTTTCTCATTCTTTTGTCTCCCCACATATCCTAATCTCACTCCTAAACTCCTGGTACTTTATTATTTATTGCATAAAGCAGTGTTAGTTTCATTGTTGCAGCCCTGACCCCTCAATATGAGACCTGTGGCTTCACTTTCTCGAGCTAAAAGACAGCTTAAGGTGTTGTCTGACACTTAAAAGTCATCTGCTCTAGAATTTCTCTCTAATAACATTAAGGGAGTGTATCAGATAGGAATAGATCCTGCTTCATGAACAGCAGTGGCTTTATGACGTTGAACAGGATAACTAATACTTTTTTCCCACAAAATGAGAAATGTAGGGATGATAATGTGACTTCAAAAAGTCATCGGTGATCCAGATAGGAATAGATCCTGCTTCATGAACAGCAGTGGCTTTATGACGTTGAACAGGATAACTAATATTTTTTTCCCACAAAATGAGAAATGTAGGGATGATAATGTGACTTCAAAAAGTCATCGGTGATCCAGACTCTTCTATGTTTTAGCAACCCAACACTGTTAGCATCTGTCCCTTTTCCTCATCCTCATGGTATAAATGTGCCACTTTTAGGCAGGAAAAAGGACAAATGTTTTTAATTTTTTTTTTAATAAAAGAAAGAAACCTAAAAGGACAAGCCAGCTAAGACTCTCCCTTCTAAAAGACCTTCCAAGAAGCCTCATCCAATGACATCAGTTTCTATTTCATTGGCCACACCTGTGGTTACACACCCACCACTCTACAAGGGTGTGCACAAAATTAGTGACATATTAGTAAAAAAGAAGAGAATAGCTATTTTGACCAGAAACATCCACGAACTGCCACACTGATCATACAAATTTGACATCTTATCAAGTAGCAAGCAGACTATATTCTGTGAAGGGTTTAAGCAAACTGCCAGAGGAAGTAAAGAGAGGTCTGAAATGTCCAGAGCAGACGCCCAAGTAACTCCCACCAGACACTCCGTCTGGTGCAGAATAGATGAGATCTCTATGTAAGAATCACAGGACCGCTTCACACAGAAGAGCACTTAAACAATGAAACATGTCCATTTTGTACCCTAAAAGAGAAGTATCACCTTCATGACATTCAGATGAGACCAGACCACCCACCTTCTCCCCACCCCCAACGAGGGTCATTATCTCCACCAAGCTGCTTCCATTTCTTCCACCCAGTCTGTGATGGGTTTTTCCTTTTTTTGTTGGGGGAAGGTAATGGAACCGCTTTCTTTTAGTTTTTTTTTTTTTTTTAATTAGGTAGGATAAGATTTTTAAGCCAAAACCCTTTGTACAAAACAGGGAGAATAGAATATGTATTCTCTCCATGTTCAGCCTAAGATTCTTTTTTCTTCTCTTCTACAAAGTAAGTCAATAAATTTATGAAGCCTGCTAACTTCCATTTATTGTGAAAGTCATTGGGAATCTCAAAATGGCTAAGAAATCATCCTTGACCTATAGAAGTCACTATTTTGGGGATGAGATGGACCATCAGAGTGCAATACAGAAAGTTCTACAATAGAAGTCTGAGGGTACTTCAAAAAGTTCGTGGAAAGGTTCATATTTGTATTCTATTTTTCCATGAACCTTTTGCAGTACTCTCATATTCATAAAGTACTGTGAGAGCATTGAATTGGGCAAGTAACCCAGTCAAGGTAAAGAGAGGCAGATGTTACGCTTCACAAGAGCATACTTTACTGAATCTTAAAGGTAAGTGTGGGATAGGGATATTCCAAACATGGGCAGAAAGAAATGAATAAAGGGAGAAACCTCTAGTATGGGTAGAGAAAAATAAAGCCATTTGTGCTTATAAAGTTCAAGGAACAGAGTGCTGACAGATAAATTGGAGAGGGCCTTAAGGTCAGAGTATGGAGAACTTCATATGCCATCTTTAAAATCTTTAGCTTGATCCTGCAATTGATGGTGGACTTTTGAAGAGTTTTAGAATAGAGGATGCCAAGATCAGAAGTACATTTTAGATCTGGCTCTAGATTAAAAGATGGGTAACAGCTAGAGGTAAGACTAGTTAAGGAAACTGGATTGAAGGCTGCTGTGATAACCCAGGCGAAAGATGATAAGGATCTAAAAGAAACATGTGATATAAGAAGGAAGTAAAATAGTCATTCCTCTGTATCCATGGGGGACTGGCTCCAGGACCTCCGTGGATATCCAAATCCATGGATGCTTACGCTCCTGACATAAAATAGCATAGTATTTGCATGTAAACTACACACATCCTTCGGTACACTTTAAATCATCTCGAGATTATTTGTAATGCCTAATACAACGTAAATGCTGTGTAAATAGGTGTTTTACTGTATTGTTTACGGAATAATGACCCTCCAAAAGAGTCCTTACATGTTCAGTGCAGACACAGTTTTTTTGTTTTTTGGGCTTTTTAAATATTTTTGATCCTCGACTGGTTGAATCCACAGGTGCAAAACCCACAGATATGGAGGGCCCACTGTATTAGAGAAATAGTGTGTTTGTTCATTTAATGAATATTAATTGAGCATGCATTATATACAGACACTGTAACAGACACAGGGATATAACAGAGCAAAACAAAAATCCTTATACTTGTGAAACTTACAAGACAACGTTAAAGTAGTTTTACAAATTCACTTTCTTACTGTTTTATAGGAGGGTATATGTAAGTAATAAGAACCTGAAAGTATTTCATATTTTTAGCTAAGGTTAAAGTATTACAAAAGTCTTTCTGCAAATTACATATAATAGAAACTTTCCCTTCATCCAACACTGTCAAAGAAACCTTTTCTACATTTTCTATTTTGGACAGGTAATCAGTTTTTTCTACAGCTTGCTCAACCACTAGCTTGCTTGATGACCATAATAAAGAAGATCTTATTACCTCTATGATAAATTTCCTAATTTGGAAATAAAGGGAATTGAACAAGATTCCCTTCAGCAAGGTGATTCTGAATATTGTAATTACTAAGAACAATTTTTAAATCAAACATTGTATCTCATAGAGGCAAGAGTAAATTAATCAAAAAATTAATGTTTTAAATGAAATATATCCCAGAATATTCAGAGAATGTACAAATGTAGTCTCAGAACCCCTGGACATAAATTATTTCAACATTATGAATATTAAATATTGCTGTCAGAACACTCTAGAAAGGAAAAAATCCTTGTTTTCAAAAATGGTAGAGGGAGATGAGGGTAGTGGATCTTTGACAACTTTCTAATTTCCTTCACAGTTATTGAGTGTTTAGATTTTTCTCTGCTTTATAGGAGTTAATTTGGGCAGCATTATTTCCAGAGAATTCATCCATTTCAAGGAGCTTTTCATATTTGTTAGCATGGATTTTTGAAAACTGTATTTTTGTAGCTCCATTAATTATCTATATATTGGTGGATCATTCCCTGTTCTCAACATTAGGCATTTATATTTGTGTTTTCATCTCTTTCCACTCACCCCCACTTGACAGGGCTAAGTGAAAGGTACTTATCTGAATAGGGTTTTTTGTTACTATTGTATTAAATCTTCTGAATATATTAATTCTATTTTTTTCTATTTCTAATTTATTAATTTATGCTCTCATCTTTATTCATTCATCTCCTTCTTTTGTTTTCTTTGACGTATTTTTTCACTATCCTGCACTGAATCCTTAATTATTTTTATTCTCTGTTCCTTAGGTTTTTATGTGTAGTGTTCTTAATCTTATTTTTAAAATATTCAGCAATTTCAGGGGTTTTTTTTCTATTTGACCCGAGTTGGTTAGATTAAAGCTGCTGTTTCATTTGTTTCTACTTTTGATGGGTATATCTAGTTTTACTAAATTATATTAAGAGATTATGCTTTTCTACTTTCTAAATTTATTGAGATTTTCTTTGTGGGTTTATAGGGACTTTCAAAAAGGTGGGGACTCTATGGCATACACATTTTTACAACAATTTTATTAATCATATTAAATTATACCATTAGAGGTTTTATATCTTTATTGGATTTTAGGGTTCTCCATCTGTCATGAATTTTAAAAGTATTAAAAATCCTGGGCTATTATAATATTGCTTTTGATTCCATATTTTCTACAATTTTATTTATATATCTAGATGCTATGCTATTTACTGTCAACTATGAAATATGCAAAAATTTGTATAATTTATCACCTCTCCCTCCCCTTTCTCTCCCAGTTTTTGGTGACATGTTCTGGAATGTTTTCCCTGGTGTATTAGAGCTGAATTCTTGATAATTCTTAATTATTTGCATTATATAGCATTTCTCATTAATTATCATCATTAAACTTAGTTTTGTAACTATGACTTGAATTTCAAAACTGTGGTGTATTAGAGCTCCCAGAGAGACAGTACCAATAGGATATAGATGATATATAGATAAAGCTACAGATATAAAGACGATATAAATATAGATGTAGATAGATATAGATATAGATACGTGAGATGCAATTTAATAGGGGAATTGGCTCACATGATTGTGAAGGCTGATAAGCCCCGTGATACCATGACAGGCTGTCTGCAAGCTGGAGACCCCAGGATGCCAATAGCATGCGATACGTGAGATGCAATTTAATAGGGGAATTGGCTCACATGATTGTGAAGGCTGATAAGCCCTGTGATACCATGACAGGCTGTCTGCAAGCTGGAGACCCCAGGATGCCAATAGCATGCCTCAGTCCAAGTCCAAAAGCCTCAGAATCAGGGAAGCTGCTAATGTAACTTTCAATCCAAGGCCAAAGTCCTGAGAAACCCAGGGGGCCATTGGTGTAAGTCCTGGAGTCCCAAGGCCAGAGAGCCTAGTGTTCTGATGTCCAAGGGCAGGTGGAGCAGAGTATCCCAGCTCTAAGGGAGAAAGAGAGTAAGTCCTTTTCTCTCCTGTTTTGTTCCCTCCAGCTCCCAGCCAGTTCGATGGTGCCTGCTCACACTGAAGGTGGATCTTCCTCACTCAGTCCACTGACTCATACACCTGCCTCTTCTGAAAATACTCTCACAGGCACACCCACAAATAATGCTTTACCAGTTCTCTAGATAATCCTTAAATTCATGAAGTTGACACCTACAATTAACCATCATATGAAGTAGCTATGTTTAAAACCATTAGTATTTACCACCAGGGTTTCCTTCCCACAGTTTCACTCTTTTGCTTGAATGAATTATACATTCGAGTAGATTTTCCATGTAGAGCACATAAGACATATAGTTGAAGAGTCTTGGCATATTTGAAAATAGCATTCCATTGCCTTGACATGTTAATGACAACTTGGCTGGATGTAGCCTCTACGGGTGAAATGTATTCTCCCTCCAAACTCTGGAGATATTACTTCCCTCTTCTCCCCTGCTCTCTTGCATATAAAGTTTCTGAAATTAAGCTATTTTTCCCCTTCATTGATGAATTGCTTCTTCTGTTTTTATATTTATATAATTTCTTCTTTAATAGTGAAATACAACCATTTCACTGGGCATGCCTTAGTCTTCAATAGTCTTCATTGTGTTCCTGGTGAGTATTATGAACATCACTTGTTTGCTTCCTCAGGACCTATTTCCCCTTATTCTGACAATAGAATTAACTCACCTTTTTCTCACATTCAGTCCACATAGTTTCTGTGGAGCTCAATACCCAACCCAGGGATACAGCATATAAAAAAGGCTTAAGCCAGTCAATGCATCATATGCCCCTGGCCACAGTGATTGATTGGGGGTAGTGCTAACCTCTCTGTGTAATTCCTCCTTGGCCTCAACTTTATCTGCTACAATGCTTTAAAGAAACACACACTAAATGATGTTTTTCCTGTACTTTCCGTGGGCTGCCTTTGGCTCCTCATCCTATCAAGTGAGAGAAAAACAGTCATAATATTTTTAAATAATAAAGAGTAAAATTTATAAAGAAAATAAAGTAGTTCTGAAATCCTGAGTGTTATCTCTAGAAATTGACCTCTTGTAAATTGTATAATTAACTTACTATGATACTAAATACCTAGTTTTCCCCAAGAAATTAAAGTTAAAAATTAAAGCAAATGCCCAGATCATTTCAGCATAAATACTTAAAAAAACATTCTTAACATGGGAACTTTTACTTTTGTAAAAGCCTTGCATAGACATATTCAATCTATATATCCAGTCGCCTGCCCACACACATACTTCATTCCACCCAATCCCAACTTGTTCAGAAATAAAAAGCACCAATATGCTCAAAAATTCTTTAATTTTAACTTTAAGGTAAGCTCAATGACATATTTTCATATAAACAATACTTGTCTTCTATACATATTTTATATGAGATGTTTTAAGAATCTTAAAATTTTGGAATGGTGTACAGTAATTGTATTAAAAATTAATACACAACATATTTTAAAATAGATTAGATTACTATAGTATAATTTGTATTTTAAACAATAAAAAATTTCAACTTTTTTACTTTTTATAAAAGTAAAATACATACCTAAAAATCAACACTGACATTGTTTCATAAAAATTATTTATTTACTGACTTTATCTTCAATATTACCAAAGATCAAGGTATAAATTAATGTTATTTGGAGCATTCATGCTGGATATGCATATGTATACTTTCAAATGTATATACTTTTTTATATATGTGCATACACACATACATTTATACACACAAACACATGCATATCATATACACACGAGGATACTTCAAAAAGTTCCTGGAAAAATAGAGTTGAAAGATAATGCAAATCTTTTCATGAAC
>NW_007730987.1:86417-92579 GCF_000696425.1 Galeopterus variegatus | reverse complement strand
CAAATGTATATACTTTTTTATATATGTGCATACACACTTACTTTTATACACACAATCACATGCATATCATATACACACGAGGATACTTCAAAAAGTTCCTGGAAAAATAGAGTTGAAAGATAATGCAAATCTTTTCATGAACTGTTTGAAGTACGCTCGTATACTTTTTCTCTCTTCCAATTCTCTCTTGTTTCTACAAAATTATAAACCTTTTGTAGCCTTTTTATGTTTTACTCATTTTTTTATGATTTCACTCTCATTATGGGGATATGTAGCTGCCACAACAATTTAAGTGTGTTTGTGGACATGTCCGCCCACACTGTTAACAGAAAATAACTTACAGCACTCTCGTGTTTGTTATGATGGTCATAATCTTGCCTCCTCCGTGAAATTATAATAAAATGTTAAGGAAATTAGTGAACAGATTCCAAAGCCTGTGAAATGAAATTGCAGGCACATATTTCCCAGAAGCTCTGGAAGTTTTTATGCTCCAAAAATTTCTAATAACTCCCCTTTCCACCACCATTACACTGTTTGTAGTCATTGACTTCACACCGCATCAATAGAATATTAATAAATTTTGTAAAAGTCTGCTTTACCTGTTGACCTGAGAATTGGGCAGTTAGGAGTCTCCTACTCCCTTTTGCATTGTATTAGCCATCGCATCATCCAAAAATCTATAATAAGTGGCTCTAAAGCCAAAGGAAGGAAGTAGGTTTTAACCACTGAGGAATCATCTGAAGTAGTTTACAAGAATATCATCAACTAGATCCACTCTTATATAAGAATCCTATTGGTAAAAAAATGAAGAAACATCTAAAATGTCATGAAAACAATCTTAAATTTTCTGTTTTATACTTAATTCAGTAATATTAAGAAATGGCTATAATTATTCACCTGTTTTGGTAACTGAGAAACATCAATCAATAACAATTTTTAGTCCAAAATAGTTTCCAAACAACCAACAATTATTTCATTACTTTCATATGTTATTTACAGTATTGGCTGCTGGGGACACAACAGTAAACAAGACCCAGTCCCCACCCTCAAGTCTCAAGTAGTATCAGGTAGATGAAATTATCTTAAGATACTCTTAGACTTGTAGAATTGCCTAAGCAACCATTTAAGGAGGCTAATCCTCTCTGTCATACAAACATGAGTTTAGTCTTAGAAACATAATCTAATGACATAGTTGTCTAATTGTGCGATAAATAATTTCTTTAATAATAATTCCTTTAATAACAAGCAAATTTTCTCATCTCAAAATTAAGTTGCCAATGTCCATTTCTTATTTACTATTAGAATAATTATAGTATAATTAGGAACTGTGATGCCTATTTATTTTCCCTTTACCTTTGATATCTACTCCACAAGTATTTTAAAGGTGTTAAATTGCTTAGTAGAAAATGAAATGGTTCTTAACTGTAAGTGAGTACTCCAAAGATTCTATTAAAATGACACCGAAAAACTAGAGAAGCCTTTCAAAAAAGCTAACCCAGCCTTGTTACAAATTCATAAGACTAAAAAGACCATGAAATTTTATCTGGATAATATTTTTAAAGAAAGTGTGATTACGCTGTACTAAACACTAAAACTTACACTTACTAGATAACCCAAATTAAAATTTGCAAATCTTTCTCATGCCTGAAGTCAACCAGCATTTCTGAATATCTTTAGATTTGAGATGCCAAACTCAATGTTAAGATCTAATCTAAGAAGATATAATCTCTGTTGTCAAGAAGCTAAACTTCACAGGGAGGAGATGATGTTGAACAGTACAGTCACCTCTTCCCTGACAAAAATGTCCAAAGTCCCCCTCTTTGTCACATGATATGTCTGCGTAAAGTCCTTTGTGTTGCAAGATACCTCTGCTCACAACTTCCTTAACTGCATAAGGGACTGAGCCCAAAACAGAGAAAAGCCAGTTTTTAAAGGGAAAACAAAACTACTATCCTTAGAAAAAGGCAGTTCTTAGATGGTCTGTCAAGTTACTAGGTTAAGTCTAGATACCTCTTTTCATGTGTGTGTGTGTGTGTGTGTGTGTGTGTGTTCACACATATGTATATGCATTCATGAATATTCATGACTTCACAACGCCAGTAAGTGAGGATATTGAACTGTCCACCTGAGAACTGCTTTTACATTTCATTCTCCTTCTCTCTATTCTTCCCCCCTTCATAATCTCCCTTAGAAATTATGTTAGTAAACATCAAAATCCTATGTTAAAATTTTGATTCTAAGGGTTTTTTTTATTTTAACTTCTCAATATACGTTGCAGTTGATTTTCGTGTCCCTTTCCCGTTCCTCTTTCCCCCCTCCCTCTCTCCCCCCCACTACATCATATCTGTTCACTTGTCTTAACAAGTTCAAGGAATTGTTGTGACTGTTGTGTCTTCTTCCTCCACCCCCTTTATTTGTTTGTATATTTATTTAGGTTTTAATTTCCACTACAATAGACAGGTGAGAGCTCCATTACACTAAGTACTATGACAGATGTCACTGGCCTCTAGGGACTACCAGTTATTTTACTTTCATATCCTTGAGTTTATCTGTGAATACACTCATTAACCAGAGGATCTTCCACACAACAGAAACCATGTCAACATATCATATGCCAATAGTATACGGAAAATAATTAGACAAAAACATGTGCTTAGATATCTGGATCCTGATGGAAGATGGCTTGTTTAACCACACTTCTCTGGATCTCCTTGTACGTAGCATATCCTGTACAAAACCTTGCCCTCTTCTCTGTACAACGATTCAAGCAAGGATGAATGAAAACCCTGTGTTACTAATGCATTGACTTTCCTATTCCACATCACTCACTAAGCAGACTGTATAATGGGCAGTAAGTTACCTCTGCACCTGGTACACAGCTTAAGGATAACAACGATTTTAATTTCTTTCATCAAGAAATCCTCAGAAAAATACTATGATAGATTGAAAAAACCCAGAATATTAATTATTCACCTCTCAAGTCTCACAGTAAAAAGGTTAGTGAAAGTAAAATTCCTGTAGGAATTTATTAATAAGTTCTGCAACGAGTAACAATGTAAATGTCATCTGAAAAAAATTCTGTTCTATTTGACTCTTAAATTGTAACAGCTGAAGAAACCTGGAGAATGATTGACAATATCTTCTTTAGAAGCTGTGCATTTCATGTAAAAATTAACTTTTCATTGAAAAAAACAAGATCATCAGAGTGTTACATTTAGGGACAAAAAGAGACAATCTAAAGCAATGCGTTTTTTTCTCCTAATGTTAAATAAAACTTGGCAATTATTGCGACTTACATTTTAGTTAATATATAGGGAAAACAAACTTGTCTTTTCTCTACTGTATTCTACTGACACCAGATTGAGGGGCAGGGGTGAAGATTACCACAGCAACCAATTCTCCCACTTTCTGGATGAATTGGGTGCCCTAAATTCAATTATGACACTAACTATCTGAAGTTAGCAGATACTTAACCCAGGTACCAGGGGTTAAGGGTTCAGTCCCACAAGACGGCCCCTCACTTCAAATGCCAAAAACAAGTAGTGGGTCCCCAGGTTACTCATGCCAGGTCTGTCTTGGCTTCAAATCAGGGGTTCCTGCAACCTCTTCCTCAGGCTTGACCATTTGCTGTTATGGCTCACAGAACTCAGGAAAACACTTATTTACACTTACCAGTTCATTATAAAGGATACAATAAAGGACACAGGTGAACAGCAAGATGAAGTACATAGGGTGAGGTCCGGAAGGGTCGAGAGCCCAGGAGCTTCTGTCCCTGTGGAGTGTGGGTGCACCACCCTCCCAGCATGTGAATATGCTGGAAGCTCTCTGAACTCCATACTTTAGAGATTTTTATGGTGGCATCAACACATAGGCATGATTGATTATTAATTCAGTCTCCAGCCCTCTGCCTTTTCTAGGAGATGGGGAAGGGATGTCTGGAAGTTCCAAGCTTGTAATCATGGCCTGGTCTTCTGATGCTCCTATCATTTAGACAATTCCAAGGGATTTAGAAGCTTTCTGTGAGGAATCAAGGTCAAAAAATAAATATTAGAACAAAAGATGCTCCCAGTACCCCTATCACTTAGGAAATTACAAGGGTTTTGGAGCTCTGTTCCAGGAGCCAGGGACAAATACCAAATATGTATTTCTTATTATATCACGATATCACAGGTAGGCAATACTTTATCATTCTAGAAATTTCCATAATTGGTCTACAAACCAATAAGATTTGAGAAAATGTTAAGGTTAAAATAAAAAGAAATCCTCAACATATGCTGTCCTGTACTGTACAATATTTATATTACTGATTTTTACCTAACGAAAAAATATCAGCTCTACTGTATTAAATTCTCTCCAAAGACTGACAATTAGCCCAATTTGGTTTTCCTAGTTCAAACACAGATACAGGCCTACCTTGTTTGATTGTGCTTCACTTTACTGAGCTTCACAATTGTTGTGTTTTTTACAAATTAAAGGTGTGTGGCAACCCTGCATCAAGCAAGTCAATTGGCACCATTTTCCAACAGCATGTGCTCATTTTATATCTCTTTGTCACATTTTGGAAATTCTTGCAATATTTTCAACTTCCAACAGCATGTGCTCATTTTATATCTCTTTGTCACATTTTGGAAATTCTTGCAATATTTGCAACTTTATTATTATTATTATTAATTATTATTATTATTATTATTATTATTATTATTATTATTATTATATTTGTTACGGTGATCTGTGATCATTGAACTTTGATGTTACCATTGTAATCGTTTGGGGGCGCCACGAGCACATGCCCGTATAAGATGCAAACTTGGTAGATAAAATGTGTGTGTTTTGTCTGCTCCGTTGACCGGCCGTTCCTCTGTCTCTCTCTCCTTGGACCTCTCTATTCCTTGAGACATATCAATATTGAAATTAGGCCAATTAATAAAGCTACAATGGACTCTGAGTATTCAAGTGAAAGGAAGTCACACATCTCTCACTTTAAATCAAAAGGCAGAAATGATTCAGCTTAGTGAGGAAAGCTGAAATAGGCTGAAAGCTAGGCCTCTTGAACCACACAGTTGGCCAAGTCGTGAACTCAAAGGAAATGTTCTTGAAGGAAATTATAAGTCTACTCCAGTAAACACATGAATGATAAGAAAGCATAACAGCCTATTACTGATGCAGAGAAAGTTGTAGTGGTCTGGATAGAAGATTAAACCAGTTAGAGTATCACCTTAAGCCAAAGCCTAACCCAGAGCAAGGCCTTAACTCTCTTGAATTCTGTGAAGGCTGAGAGAGGTGAGGAAGTTGCAGAAGAAAGTTTGAAGCTAGCAGAGGGTTGTTCATGAGATTTAAGGAAAGAGGCCACTTCCATAACATAAAAGAAACTGCAGCAAGTTATCCAGATGATTTAGCTAAGATCATCGATGAAGGTGGGTGCACTAAACAACAGATTTTCAATGTAGATGAAACAGTTCTCTATTGAAAGAAGATGCCATCTAAGACTTTCATAGCTGGCAAGGAGAAGTCAATGCCTGGCTTCAAAGCTTCAAAGGACAGGCTGACTCTCTTGTTACGGACAAATGCAGCTGGTGACTTTAAATTGAAGCCAATGCTCATTTACTATTCCAAAAATCCTAGGGCCCTTAAGAATTATGCTAAGCCTACACTGCCTGTGCTCTATAAGTGGAACAACAAAGACTGGATGACAACACATCTGTTTGCAGCATGGTTTGCCAAACAAAAAGTTTCTTTCAGAATATTACTGCTCATTGACAATGCACCGAGTCACCCGAGAGCTCTGATGAAAATGTAGCAAGAGGTTGATGTTGTTTTCATGCCTGCTAAAATAACATCTATTCTGCAGCCCATGGATCAAGGAGTAATTTTGACTTC
This sequence comes from Galeopterus variegatus, assembly GCF_000696425.1. Classification (NCBI taxonomy): domain Eukaryota; kingdom Metazoa; phylum Chordata; class Mammalia; order Dermoptera; family Cynocephalidae; genus Galeopterus; species Galeopterus variegatus. Next base: position 86,702 of record NW_007730987.1, on the reverse strand, counting down.
CAAGTATTATTTAAGAAATACATCTCATGGGCCGGCCCAGTGGCGCACTGGATAGTGCGCCGCTTGGGAAGCGCGGCGGCGCTCCCGCCCGAGGGTTCGGATCCCACATACAGACCGGTTCCCGCTCACTGGCTGAGCGAGGCGCGGGAGCAACACCAAGGGTTGCAATCCCGTTGCCGGTCCCCGGTCCGGTACGGGGGCAACACTGAGGGTTGCGATCCGTTGCCGGACACGGAAAAAGACAAAAGACAAAAAAATCGCGAGCTGAAGCAGCTGAAATCTCCA
>NW_007730987.1:83375-85417 GCF_000696425.1 Galeopterus variegatus | reverse complement strand
CGAGGGTTCAGATCCCACATACAGACCGGTTCCCGCTCACTGGCTGAGCGAGGCGCGGGAGCAACACCGAGGGTTGCAATCCCGTTGCCGGTCCCCGGTCCGGTACGGGGGCAACACTGAGGGTTGCGATCCGTTGCCGGACACGGAAAAGAGACAAAAGACAAAAAAAAAAAAAAAAAAAGAAATACATCTCATAAGGCTATACCTGCCATAGATAGTGTTTTCTCTGATGGATCTGGGTAAAGTAAATGGGAAACCTTCTGGAAAAGATTCACCAGTCTACATGCCATTAAGAATATTCCTGATTCATGGGAGGAGGACAAAATGTCAACATTAACAGAAGTCTGAAAGAAGTTGATTCCAATCCTCATGGATGACTTTGACAAGTTCAAGACTTCAGTGGAGGAAGTAACTGCAGATGTGGTGGAAACAACAAGAGAACTAGAATTAGAAGTGGAGCCTGAAGATGTGACTGAATTGCTGCAATCTTATGAGAAGATTTTAACAGATGAGGAATTGCACGTTATGGATGAGCAAAGAAAGTGGTTTCTTGAGATGGAATCTACTACTGGTGAAAAAATGCTGTGAACATTGTTGAAACAACAAAAGGTAGAATATTACATAAACTTAGTTAATAAAGCAGTGGCAGTGTTTGAGAAGATTGACTTCAATTTCCAAAGAAGTTCTAAAAATCAATCAATCAATAAGTAAATAAATATATTATAAGCATTTTAAAAATAAAAAAGAAAGAAGGAAGTCTACCATGGGTAAATGCTATTAAACAGCATCAAATGCTATGAGAAATCTTTCATGAAAGGAAAAGTCAATCAATGCAGCAAACTTCACTGGTGTCTTATTTTAAGAAATTTCCATAGCCACCCCAACCTCCAGCCACCACTAACCTGATCAGTCAGCAGCCATCAACACTGAGGCAAGACACTCACCAACAAAAAGATTAAAACTTGCTGAAGGCTCAGATGATCCTTAGCATTTTTTAGCAATGAAGTGTTTTTTAATTATGTACCTTTTTTTAGACATAATGCTATTGCACACCTAATGGACTACAGGATAATGTGAACATAACTTCTATATGTGCCAGGAAACCAAAAAATTTGTGCAACTTGCTTTATTTTGATATTTGCTTTATTGTGGTTGTGAAGGTTAATTCTAGACATCAAGTTGGTTAGATGAAGGAATGCTGGGAAACCTGGTAAAGCAATCTTTTCACGTGTGTCCATGAGGGTGTTTCCAGCAGAGATTAGTATGAGAGTCTGAGTGGCCTGGGTGGGAAAGACCCACCCTCAGTGGGTGGGAACCATCTAATCCACTGGGGGTCTGGAGAGAACAAAAGACAGAAGAAAGAGGTGAAGCTCTCTCTCTCAATCTGCTGGAGCTGGGATACACTCTTCTCTCCTGTCCGTGGACATCAGAGCTCGAGACTCTTCAGCTTTTGGGTTCCAGGACTTACAGCAGGGACACCATCAGCTTCCCTGGTTCTGAGGCCTGAGGACTTGGACTGAGCCACGCTACCAGCATCCAGTTTATAGACAGCCTATCGTGGGACTTTTCTTCATAGTCACGTGAGCTAATTCCTAATAAATCCCTCTTATATAATTATAATATATCCTATTGATTCTGTCTCTCTGGAGAACCCTGACTAATACAGTGGTGGTCTGGAACCAAACAGCAATATCTTCAAGGTATGCCCGTTTTTACACTAACCTGAGATACCACTGATATTATTTCAGAAATGAATATTATAATTTACCTTTTATAGTGGGAAGAAACACACAATATTCCAACTTAGCTTTGTATCCTTGGATGAGTATTTTAACTTCACTGTACTTTATTTTCTCTATCTGTAAATGAGGATAATAAACCCATTTTATACATGATTATTGTAAGAATTAATGAAATAGTGTGCATAAGGATCAAACATATTACATAATATTGTATGATATTCATATTAAAAACATATTTTCAGGGCCGGCCTGTGGCTCACTCGGGAGAGTGTGGTGCTGATAGCACCAGGGCCACGGGTT